>NW_027361703.1:20917500-20987500 GCF_039654945.1 Dendrobates tinctorius
AAGCTGGTGGATCTGAGGTTAGCGGTTGTAGCATTGAAGCAGGCTAAAGAAGTGCATTTGATGCTCAGTTGTTAATGGAGAAACTCAATTTTGCTTGCAGGATTATGTCCATAGGCTGAATTTTTCTAGCCATCTGACGGTTGCAACAGCTGGGATAAAGTCCAAAGTGCATTTTGTGAGAGTCGGTCAGGAAGTAAAAGCTCAATCAAACAAACAAGGCCGCACTCTGTAGCGCAATAGCATGCAAACATGAAATATGAAAATTGAATTGCATTAATCCACTAGAAATATGAAAAATTGAGAATGCTTATGGCTTAAATTGGCCAATTCATGTGTACCTGGAAGTCACATTAAGGCGATTCTCATTTCCAGGACCTAACTTAATGCCAATTCTATCTTAGAAAGTCTACAACTCTATCGGAACCTAATGTGAATTCTCTCCTAGACTAAAGTCTATATCTCTGTGGATGGGTAGTGATCCAGCTGTGATTAAAAATGTCTGAGGCTAAGGGGCAGAGTGCTCAGTCAGAAGGCCAATGCAGACAAATCAAAAAACTGACAGTCACATCCAAACATGAATTAGGTGTGAACAGGTGCCTACCTAGAGTCGCCAACTCATATACCATCAAACAAACAAGGCAGCACTCTGTAGCGCTATAGTATGCAAATATGAAAATTGAATTGCATTACTGCACTAGAAATATGAAAAATTGAGAATGCTTTGTGCATAAATTGGCCAATTTATGTGTACCTGGAAGCTATCTTAAGGCGATTCTCGTTTCCAGGACCTAACTTAATGCCAATCCTCTCTTAGGCAGTCTATAACCGAGTATAGGAGAGAATTCACATTAGGTTCCAATAGAGTTGTAGACTTTGGTGCTCTCAATTTAAGAACAAGAAAGTGCTTGCAATAACCTGTCGGTGGTTCAAGCGATCAATTCTCTCTCGGCAAAATCTTTGCCAGTGGTAGCATACTTGCACCATTTGGTATTTCGCTGTTTGGAGTTGAATGTGTGTGTTGTGGCAAAACATGTGCCTATGGTGAATAACGCAGTAGCTGACTCATTATCCCATTCTGCAGATTTCAGGATTTGCTTCCATGGGCGGACATCATGGGATTGGAGTGTCCCAACTGGTTGTGGCCTCTGGTAACAGCGTAGTATTGGAATTGATTAAACATTCAGTGATAGCGGCAACATGGGCCCGGTATCAGAGAGTATGGCAAGAGTGGACATGCTCCAGTGTTAATTCGGGGTTGGATCCATCATCTGAAAATCAGTTGTTTTTGGTTTTGCGCATGATCGATCAGGATTTTGTTGAAGGAAATTCTGCATTGGCAGTAATACAGAAGATTTCGACACTAGCCTTCTTGTTCAAACTACAGGGTGTAATGTGATAAAAGATTTTTTGGTGAGACAGGGGTTGAGGGGTTTCCGGAAGGGTAAACGCGACTGGAGGAGGCCAGTCTCATTTAAGATAATCGAGGGGATTTTATCCTGTTTAGGTAATGTATGTTTAACTGATTATGAGGTGTCTTTGTTCTCAGATGTTTTGCCTTAGCCATTTATGGCGTGTTTAGGATAAGTGAGTTGGTAAGTTCCTCTAATAAAGCCCGGGGGGGTTGCAAGTCAGTGAAGTGAATTTACTGGAGGACAGAGAGGAGTGATTTTTGGGGTGTTTAAGACTGATCAATTTGGGCAGGGTAAACTGATAGTGTTATAAGGTATAATGGGTCATAGGTGTTGTCCGGTAAAGCTGGTGGATAATTTTTTGCACATATGAGGGGGTTACACAGGTTTTTTGCGATGGCATTTAGATAGTTCAGCTTTGTCCAGATTTCAGTTTGTTGCAATATTTTGGGAATGTTTGGCACATTTGGGAGAAAGACCCGACGAATATGAGTCACACTCTTTTAGAATTGGGATGGTGACAGAGGCATCATGCTGGGGGTTGAATGAGGAGTTGGCGCGGTGCATTAGGTGCTGGAAGTCATCTAGGTTTAGAACTTCGGAATTCTTTAGTTACATGGTGCGGTATAGAAGGGTGTGGTCTGTTTTATGTGCCTTCTAATGGAATTGATGTTTTACCATAGGTTCGTGTCTGGTTTGGATTCTTGGTGACTTGTTTGCTTTCTGGGGGGTGTTGCGAGCTGATGTTCGCCATGACGATCGGCTGCTCTGACAGGATAGATCGGCAGCATCAATCAAGTGGTTGGGAATTTGTGGCATAACAAGGAGTAGGGTGTTGCCGGAATTTTCTTATTACTGTCTGGTGGATCGGCCTCTGGATGTTTTAGTGTTGCACGTTTGTGGGAATGACATTGGGGTGAGATCTTCCCTAGAATAAATTTGAGCTATTAAATTTGATATTCTGTGTCTATGGTCATTATATCCAGGGACTGTGGTGGTATGGTTGGACGTTGTGGCAAGGCAAAAATGCAGATATCCAAGGTCTGTGGACAGTCATATTAAGACTAGGATTAAGGTTAATAAAGCAGTTGCTCGGTTCGTGGTTAGGAATGGTGGAATCATGGTATGTCATAGGGAGTTGGAGACTCCCTCTTTGGAACACTTGAGAAGTGATGGGGTACATCTGAATGAAATAGGCATGGACTTGTGGATGTTGGGGACATGTGAGGCTATAGAGCAAGTGGTGGTGGTGTGGTGGGACCGACGTGTAAGAGGTCACAAGGCCTGGCCTGGCCTGTGGCGGGGAATAGACCTGGGTCAGAGGCTCTTTAAATGTATGTCATTTGTGTAAAGGGCACTTTGAAGGATAGTAATGGTGGTTACATCCCCATTTAGTGGCAGGTATAGGTCCTGCATGGTCAAGGATATTGACCGGGTTGTGCCAATACTCTTACATCCTGGGATGGCGTGGTGCGGCCAGGAATTAAGGTTATTGGTATTGCGTTTTACCTCTGGCCTAGATCTATTAGCCTGTATGTAAATGTAAATAAATGTTTACTGTATTAATTTGTTGTGGGGTCGCCATTTGTTGCCGGCATCCTTGTTTGGTTAGGCACATATTTATTAAAAGGCTGCTGTGGCCATTTAATCCAAGTCGTAAGCAGTCATGTGTCTTATGTCAGCGTGTAGAGGGCTAGGGGGAGTGTGTTTATGGGTGGAAGTTATAATGTGGAGGACCAAATCCCTCTCAACTTGTCATAATGTGCTCTACCAAAATGCTTTATCTTGGTCTCATCTGTCCACAAGACACTTTCCCAGAAGCATTTTGGCTTAGATACATTTTGCAAACTGCAGTCTAGCTTTTTATGTCTCTGTGTCAGCAGTGGAGTCCTCTTGGGTCTCCTGCCATAGCGTTTCATTTCATTTAAATGTTGACAGATAATATGCGCTGACACTGATGCACCATGAGCCTGCAACACAGCTTGAATTTCTTTTCAACTTGAGTGAGGCTGCTGATCCACCATCCAGTTTATCCTGGGTTTCAACGTTTCATCAATTTTTCTCTGCTACCCGCACCCAGAGAGATTAGTTAAAGTGTCATGGGTTGTAAACTTCTTGATTATGTTGTGCACCATGGACAAAAGAACATTAAAATCTTTGGAGATGGACTTGTAACCTTGAAATTATTCATTCATAATCTTTGTTTTCAAGTCTTCAGACAATTCTCTTCTCTTTCTGTTCTCCATGCTTATCGTGTAACCCACAGGCACATATATTGTGTCAACGTCACCTCTTTTTAACTGGTTTCAGGTGTGATTTTCACATTGCCCACTCCTGTTATGTGCTGCAGGTGATTTTGAACAAGCATCATATACGTGAATAAAAAAGTTGTTTACCTACAATTTTGGAAAGACGACAACAATTTGCTCCTGGCCATTTTTGGTGTTTAGTGTGAAATTATGTCCAAGTTTACTTTTTTTCTCAGTTTTTAATGAGTTGTTCCAATGCACGTAAATGGAAATAAACATGTATATAACAAAACAAGTGTAATTGCAATAATTTTCTGGGAGAAATACTCCATTTTCTGGAGCAATTTCAAGAGTGCCACCACGTTCAGCCATGGCTGTATATCACTTGCACACAAGAACTCCAGAGACATGGACACACGTAAACTGTGTATTCTCTAAACACAGAATTCATATTTAATTTGCATTTCTGATCTATTTGTGTAACTTACTGCTCTAACACAGTTTACCATTATTTGTTTTAGCGTTAATTTTAATTTTCACCTATTTTTATTATCATGCATTTTTATGATTCAGTTTTATTGAATTATGGCCTACATATTACATGCTCATGTACATTGGAAAGCTTGATACAATAAAATGAAAAATCTTTAAACAGATACTGTTATAGGATACTAACTATAGTTAGCTAAAGGTGTAAGGTTAATGTTTGGGGCTAGCCCACAGTGAGAGGAAGCTAGTGCTAATAAAAAGCGAGCCCTTCCTGGAAGTGACTCAGATAGGGAAGTACAGTCTCAACATCAAATTCAAGTGGGATGGGCTGCTAGGGCCAGCATGTACATATTGTGCAAGGCAGTTGGAGGCTGTACCAGAATTCCAGGCAGACATTGCGGTAACATCAGTAGCTCAAGGCCCGGCATAGAGGCTACGGGGCATACAGGTTAAGATGGACACAAAACCATGTGTAGGGAAGGTAGTGGATCCCGGGTGCACTGTGGAAATAGACACTATACCCATTAGGGCTCACAATCTACATATGAAATGGTTACAAAAGTAATTCTTTGCATGATGCTAAGAATTTGGATCTGAAGATACGTGACAGAGCAGCATTCAATATAGACTGGCTCAAAATATGAGCATATCATTAGGTTACATTAGAATGTGAATTAGATGGGCAACACAGTCCAAGATTAAGAAATGAAGGGCCTGTGTTAGTAATATGGCCTACTGCACACTTGTAAAAGCTACTATGTAAAAACTTTATTAGTCTGATCCATAGCATTTGCAACTATGCCAAAATCAATCTAAATTAAGAAAGGCCAAGAGTGGATTGATTGGAATTTCTAATCTCATGTATCAATCGGGGTAATATAGAAAATATAACATTAATTCACTTACAAATGTCTATTCAAGTTCACATAAATGTATAGCCGTCTGCTATTCAGTGAACAAAGTCTTCAGGATTTCCGGAGAGGTGGCCAAGTCTACAGGTAGAAAAGCACAAAAGAACTATATTATTTGTTAGTATAATGAAATTGCATTACTCTATTGATGTGCTATGCTCTCACAAAAGTAATTATAAAACAGGCTTATCTCTTCTAGGTGTTCTGTAGAGCACTCAAATTCTCCATTTATTCACATAAGTTCCTCTGTGGTAGTAACAATTGAAATGGAGCAAAGCAGTTCAATTGCTTTGTTCACAATGACATCTTCCAGAAGATGGATTGTGGTTATTCTTCATGTGAAGTCACTTGTCAGAAATTGTGGAAGACCCCACCATGCAATTAATAATGCATTACTTTTGTCAACAATGCACATTCTAACAAAAATGAAGATATTCAACATCTAAATTACAGAATTGTTACTTTACTGTCAAGAGTAAAACAGCCTAAATATCAGTGATATTAAAGGAAAAGTCCAAATTGAAAAACAATAATTAGATTTGATTACATTTAAAATATGCACTAGTGGTCAAAATTATAGATACACTTGAAGTTTTTAAGAATTTTCGAAGGCTTCTGGAACTTCAGGCGATCTTACCTGCTTGATTACGTAATTATATTTATAGCCCAGGCACACAATCTGTTACTAAAGATATCGGGAGACTTGTTTTTGATCTTTTTTCGGTAGTTTTTATAATTTTGGCAAGAAATACTGGACTTCGTTCTCTGTGAGTAAAATTCATAAATTTTAGTTATATGTTAACTTTTCTTTATGTCCACATTAAATTAAAAATAGTGTTTTAAAGCTACGGTCGTCACTTGATCCCTTCAGTATAGGTCCTACAGGCTTTAATTTCTTTACAAACTATTGAGAATTTTTATTTCTTGTATTTTATTGATATTTAAATTTAATTTTTTAATTGAATAATTATAAATGTTTATTTTGAGCTCACAAACTCCTGATTGTTTTTTTAGATTTTAACCATGCCAGCCACAAAGAGGTCTCATTGGTCTCCAAAAAAGAGAGCTACTGCTATTGTTTTGAGGAAGGAGGGATACAGTTTCAGCGAAATTGCTAGGAAGATGGGTGATGGAGTAACTGCTTCTTGAGTGCAAAAGCTGTGTTCATATTTTGCTGATAGTTTCAGCATCAAAACTAAGGCTGGTTTCACACTTGAGGTTTTTTGCGCTGTTTTTTGCGCAAAAAAAGCATGCGTTTTTTTCCTATTCTTTACATGGGTGCGCATACACATGTGTTTGAACATGTTTGTATGTGCATGCTTTTTTTGCAGTGTGCGCTCGGGCACACAAAATGCAATCTTGCATTTTTTTGTGCGTCCGACTTGTCCCAAAAAACGCATGTGCACGCAATGCGCTTTTTTTCACCCAACCCCCCCATTATAGCCTATGGGTGCGCTGACATGCGCATGGTAATGCGCATGTCAGCGCAAAAAAAGCATGTATTTTTTTTAAAAAAGCGCGCAAAACTGAAAAAAATGCACAAAAACGCATGATGCATTTTTTATGTGTGTTTGCACTGCGCATGGTGCGCAGCGCAAAAAACGCAAGTGTGAAAGTAGCCTAAGAGTGGAAGGAGAAGGAAAAGGCAACAACTCCAAAAACAGACAGAATTGTTAGGTTAGCCTTGAAAAACAGAAGAGCACCAGCCAAGTAATTCAACCAGTTCATGAACGATGAAGGAGTTTCGGTGTCGGATAGAACAGTACATCGATGATTACTTGATTCCGGTCTGAAAGCAAGAACAACAAGGAAAAAGCCATTCCTAAATCTTAAATAGAGAAGTAAGAGAATTTCCAGTGCCAGGGCTGGACAACTGAAGATTGAGAGAAAGTAATCTGTAGTGATTAAACAAGAATATCAATTTTTGATAGTGATGGAGTATATTATGTTCAGAAAATCCCAAAGGAAGACTGTCTTGCATAGTATATGACAGCTACAATGAAACATCCTGAGAATGTTATGATATGGGGCTGTATATCCTGACATGGAATTGGGAGAATACAGGTCCTTGAGGGAACTGTAAATGCTTTGAAATATATTCGTGATGTCCTTGAAACAAAGCTCATCCCATGAATTCATGACCTTGGCAAGGAACATACCAAAATTATTTTTCAACAGGATGGAGCATCATATCGCACTGCAAGGAAATGTCTAAACCGGTGTGAAAGCAAACAAATTTCTGTGCTTTCATGGCCAGGAAACAGTCCTGATCTGAAATCTATTGAAAATCTGTGGTCAAGATTAAAGCAATTGGTTTCTAGTTAGTGACAGAGCAACAAACAGGTACCATGTTATAACCACAGAGAACCTGAGAATTCTTGTTGAATCAATGCCAAGGAGATGCTAAGCTGTTATTGATGCTAAAGGATACCCTACATGCTACTAAAGAAAGAACACAAAGGAATATTATGAAACTAACATATTAGGACATGATATTTTGATTCGGCCATTCCACTGTTCTTATAGAAATAATGAGATATTTTGCATTATGGTAACCTTTTCTCTATGCAGAAGTGTTCTAATCTACTTTAGACTACTTGTGGCATTATTGTTATAAACACTTTGTATGACTGCATGATTAAAACTTTTTAAAAAATGACAAAAATTTGAAGTGTATCCACAAGTTTGGCTACTAGTGTATGCAACTTACTCAAACATCCACTTATGTCCTGGTGCCAGCTGTGCTCCCCTTCAGGCTAAACTCCATTTTTGTGTCAACAGTGACACATTTACAGAAGAAGGGGTGGCTTAGTTACTGAAATACACCTGTCAACTAGCCTGCTTCATAAACAGCAGTGGTGATGTGCCAACAAAGCAAGAACTCATCTAGCTCGAACCCTACCTGAATATCGAGCTGTCATAACTTTGGACTGAAACTGACAAGAGAACATCTGTGAAAATTTGATAATGGCAATATATGTCAGTTGAATGTATTTCAATGCAATCTCATCTGAAGATATTTTTTATTAGCTGCACATGCCTGTTAATAAATATTTACTCATATTAAAATTTGATTTATAAAACTCATATATATATAGAATTATTTATAGCATAAGTAGAAATGGGCGGACACCTGAATATTTGGGTCAGGTGGGTTTGGCCAAACAGTTACAAAAAGATCAAAAGACAGTGGGAGCACAAAGTTGTGATCGGAGGGATAAAGTTTGCCTCCAGTCACTGGTGTCAGCTGATGGGACTACTGCTCCCTTCAGCTGACGTCTGCTGCCAATAATAACAGTGAGAGCAGGAGTATCTGATGGGAGTATTCACCAGCCAGTGCCTGCGCTGAAAAAAAAAAAGAATTGAATGTAGATTTGATAACCAGCCAGACAAAACTCACAGCTGGGGGCTGCAATCCTCAGCTGTCAGCTTCAGCAAGGCTAGTTATCAAGAACAGAGGGGTCTCCACTTTGGTTTTTTAAATTATTTAAATAAATAATTTTAAAAAAGGCATGGTGTCCCCCTCATTTTTGACAACTAGCCTTGCTAAAGCAGACATCTGCGGGCTGGTATTCTCAGGCTGATAAGTTATTGCATGGTTATTGCTCCCCAGCCAAAATATAGTAGCCTTCGGCTACCCAGAAATGGCGCATCTATTGCATGGGTCAATTTTGACACTTTGCCTGGCTCTTCCCTTTTGCCCTGTAGTGGTGGCATGTGGGGTTCATATTTGTGGGGTTGATGTCACCTTTGTATTGTCCGGAAACATCAAGCCCACAGAATAGTCATGGAGAGTAGAGTTGAGCGAAACGGGTCGGTCAAATTCATAAGTCGCCGACTTTCGCTAAAGTCCGGTTTCATGAAACGAAACCCGACCATAGCGTGAGGTCGGCCATGAGGTCGGCGACCAGAGCGCCAAAGTTGCGTTTCAAATGAAGCGTCCAGCGCCCTTTTTCAGTCAATGATGGAGGACGCACACTGTGGGCAACGCGATGACACGGACAGCGGTCATCACCATCTTTGAGAAGGGCATGCAAGTGATTGGCTTGCTTTGTGTGGCATCAAAGGGGCTATAAGAGGGCGTGCACGCTGACCGCCATCTTACTTCTGCTGATCTTAGCATAGGGAGAGGTTGCTGCTGCTGATTCTGAATAAGGGAGAGAGTTAGGCAAGGAAGAAGAAAAAAAAACTGCTTCTGCTGGTAGCAATTTTCACTGTACAACACAACAGTTTGTGTGCAGTGACAGGGGAGGATATATTTTTGTGCATCAGCTCTGTTGGTTATTAGGATGCCTTATAAGACTCCCTGATAACTGCATTGCTGTTTGCACACTGCTGTGCAAACTGCTTTTTTAAAAGCAAAAATACTTTTCTTCCCCTTTTCTGCACAGTTACCAAGCGTTAATTTTTACACACTTTTGTGTGCAGCAGTCCTGCTTATTAGGCTGCCTGCTGCCATACATGGACTGAGAGCATCATTGTCAGCCTCCTAAAATCTCTAGGGAGATTCAAATTCTCCCCAATACTATATACAACTTGTACCTTGTCATACACCAGCCAATTTCAGCCTGTTAAATTGAGGTGTAATCTATAGTGGGCCTGAGATAATAGTTCAGCCTCCTAAAATCTCTAGGGAGATTCAAATTCTCCCCAATACTATATACACCTCGTACCTTGTCATACACCCGCCAATTTCAGCCTGTTAAATTGAGGTGTAATCTATAGTGGTCCTGAGATAATTGTTCAGCCTCCTAAAATCTCTAGGGAGATTCAAATTCTCCCCAATACTATATACACCTTGCACCTTGTTTTACAGTACCATATAGCTGGTGGTATTTTGGGTACATTTTCCCAAAAATGAGGAAGTATGGTGGGAGAGGCCGTGGAAGTGGGCGGGGGTTGCCAGCTGGTACTGATGGTGGTGGTGCTGCATCTGCTGGTAGTGACAAAAGCACAACAGCACCTAAGGCAGGAGGTGTTGAGCTTGCGTCATCATCTGTCTCCACAAGGCCTCGAAGGCTCCCTTTTCTGGGAGTAGGTAAACCGCTTTTAAAGCCGGAGCTTCAGGAACAAGTTTTGGCTTACATTGCTGGCACAGCCTCCAGCTTTATCGCCTCCTCTTCTGAAGTTTCAAAAAATAAAAGCACTGAGTCATCAGTGGAGGCTCCTTTTTCAGGAACAACACCTTTCCTTGTGTCCTTCACCCCTACCAAAAGTGAAGGATGCGGCAGGCCACACTACAGATTACTCCATGGAGCTCTTTTCACATACCAGGCCTGGGTTATCAAGTCAAATCGTGAATTGCCCAGTCCAATATGAATCTGATATGGAGTGAACTGATGCATAGCCACTGATAGATTTTTCTGCTGGTACATTCACTCAGAGCACTACATTGTCGTCGCAGTGTACTGAGCCAGAATCTGACCCTGATGAAAGTCAGGTGCCCCTTCCCGCATACTATACCATCTTACAAGGGGACACAGAGGAAGGTGCACATGAAATTGAAGAGGAGGTGATGGATGACCCAGTTGTTGACCCAGATTGGCATCCATGGGGGAAGAGGGTGCCGCTGCCAATAGCTCAGAAGAGGAGGAGGAGGATCTGCAGCAGGCATCGACATCACAACAGCTGTTATCTGGCAGGCCCGTAGCAGTCCAAAAGCGGGTTGCAAAAACCAAAAGAGTTGCAGGACAGCTTGGCCAGACGGTCAAATTAGCACAGCGTGCAAGGCCTCAAAATGTCTTCCCTAGTAGGAAGAGTGCAGTGTGGCACTTTTTTGAACAAAATCCTAATGATCAGGCAAAGGTTATCTGTAAGAAGTGTGCCAAGACCTTTAGCTGAGGGAAAAATCTGAGAAATTTGAATACCAGTTGCATGCTTAGACATTTAACCACCATGCACTTGCAAGCGTGAACGGACTACCAAACCTCACGTACTACATGTGCACCTGCTCCGAATGAAGGTAGTCAGCAACGCTACATCGCTTCCCCCACTGTAAGCCCACCGGTTAGCACACCACCAGCAGCAAATGTTGAGGTGTCGTCGCAAGGCCAAAGCAGTCAGGGAATCACAATGTTATTGCTATGAAAGACTGAATCTAGGCCATCAGCAAGACCACCAACAACATCACCACCACCAACCCTCTCTCAGTCCACCATGTCCACCGCTAGTTCCACCATATGCAGCTCTCAAGTCCAGCTCACCCTACCAGAGACTCTGAATAGACAAGAAAGTACTCATCCTCTCATCCGAGTACACTGTGTTTGAACGCCCACATTGCCAAACTAATCTCGTTAGAGATGATGCCCTACCGGTTGGTTGATAGCGAAGCTTTCCGCGAGCTCATGGCATACACAGTACCACGCTATGACCTACCCAGTTGGCACTTCTTTTCTCGAAAAGCCATCCCAGCCGTCCACCTGCATGTGAAAGACCGCATTGTCCATGCACTCAAGCAATCAGTGAGTGGAAAGGTGCACCTCACAACAGATGCATGGTCCAGTAGGCATGGCCAGTGCCGTTACGTGTCCATCACTGCACACTGGGTTAATGTGGTGGATGCAGGGTCCATAGGGGACAGCGGCGGTGGGACAGTGCTGCCTAGCCCACAGTATAAGAAACAGTTGGCTGTAGGCGTTCAACCCTCCTCCTCCAGAAGAAGCAAAAGCTCGTCCACAGAGCGCAGTCGCACGAGCACTCCATCCGCAGCTGCCAGTGTTGCACACGAGTTGTCCCACTATCGAACAGCTAGTGATAAGCATCAGCAGGCTGTGTTGAAGATGATGTGTTTGGGCGACAACAGAAACACCATGGAGGTACTGGCCGACTACTTGCAGCGACAAACTGAGTCATGGCTGGGCAGTCTACATCTTGAGGCAGGCAAGGTAGTTAGTGATAACGGCCGGAATTTTGTGGCAGCCATAGCCCTTTCAAAACTCAGACACATACCTTGCCTGGCTCACACCTTGAACCTGGTGGTGCAGTGCTTCCTCAATAATTATCCAGAGTTAACAGCCCTGCTCCATAAGATGCGAAGACTGTGCTCGCATATCCGCTGGTTGCCCGTACACTCCAGTCGTATGCAGAAGCTACAGCGATTGCTCCACCTTTCCAAGCACCGCCTAATTATCGACGTTGCAACAAAGGTGGTATTCCAACCTGCACATGGTTGGGAGGCTGTGCGAACAGAGGCAGGATGTAATGCATTTGTGGGAGGACACACAGGCAGCCAGTTTGAGGGCAGACATGTAGTTGTCGGGTGTGCAGTGTTCGAAGCTGAAAGACCTCTGTAAAGTCCTTCAGTGTTTTGAGGAATGCACACAGCTGGTAAGCGCAGACGATGCCATGATAAGCATGAGCATCCCACTTATGCGTCTGCTCATGCAAACTTTGATGCACATTAAGGAGCAGGCGTCTGCAGCCAAGGAGGAAGAGGAGGAGGGAAGCCTTGATGACAGTCAGACATTGTCTGCTCAGGGAACTCTCCTGGACGAGGTGGAGGAAGAAGAGGAAGAGGAGGAGGAGGAGGATGATGGAGATAATTATTTAGGGGAGGAGGATGCTTCTCAGGGGGCAAGAGAAAATGTTGGCGTGGCAAGGTAAGGTACAGGGTTTGTGCGTGACTGGAGGGATGTTGATTTGCCAGAAAGTGCTCCTCCACCCAGCACTCACAGTGCATCATTGACACCTGGAACATTGGCCCACATGTCTGATAATGCCTTGCAGATCCTAGAAAGGGACCCCCACATTGCTAAAATGATGAACGATGACGACTACTGGTTGGCCAGCATCCTGGATCCACGCTATAAAGGCAAATTCTAAAACATCATGCCACAGGAGAACCTAGAGCTAATGTTGGCTAATAAACAAGCAGCTCTGGTAAACCGTTTGTTTGAGGCATTCCCAGCACACAGCAGTGGTGATGGTTCTCCCAAGAGCCGTAGGGGGCAACATGAAGAGGTTTTTGTGGTGCACACATCTGAAGTTGCGTTGGAGACAGGGGTTTCATGATCATGTTGTGGACTGATTTTTCAAGTACCGCTCACACGACTGGTAATACTGTATCGATTGAAAGTGACAGGAGACAGCAGTTGTCAACTATGGTTACAAACTACTTCTCATCCCATATCGATGTTCTCACTCATAGGTCATTCCCCTTTGACTATTGGGCCTGTAAACTGGACACCTGGCCTGAATTGGCACAATATGCCTTACAGGAGCTCGCTTGCCCTGCTGCTAGTGTGCTATCCGAAAGAGTCTTCAGTGCTGCTGGATCAATCCTGACAGAAAAAAGGACCCGTCTGTCGACCCAAAATGTTGATGATCTAACCTTCATTAAAATGAACCATGCATGGGTTTCAAAGGATTTTGTCCCACCTTCTCCTGATGACAGGTTGCCAGAAAAATGGCTCACTTTTGTCCTCCCCTTCCTCGGACTTCTCCAATTTCTCCATTTGCAGCTGCTGAATGTCCAACATCAACATATGCCAGTTTTTCATCCTCCCTAACTGGGCTGCCTCCCCCCAGGGCGGGGTCACCACCTGGCACATGCACCCGTGTGAGTGCCGTTGCCCTGGAAAGGTGGGTGGGCTCACTCTTGAGCGACGGCACTGGCACAGGGTCCCTCATAGTACAATCAAGTGTCTCTGATGGTGGGGGTGCACATCCGCCATCAGACACACTGGCGTACTTTGAGGGGCCCTGTGCCTGTACCGCCGCCCGTGAGTGGGCCCCCCTGCTTGCTCAGGGCCCCAGCACTTGCAATACTTACCTCTCCCTGCTCCACCACTGTGTAGTTTGGGCTGTTAAATCCTTCACTGGGACTGCCACTACAAATTTGGTGAACTGATAGATGATGGATAGATGATGGTTAAGATGTAGCTATGCCCTGTCCTGCTGGGCTCTATCTTCAGATGATCAATGGCTTCCATTTGTTATGGACGTCGACTCACAATGAGATGCAGTGGTGGTTTATCATCAGCTTTCACGGTTTTCCGACTCACAGACGTGTGACATTCCTGCCCACATTTTTAAATGTGTCCTCTCATGCCAATCCAATAGAATCGCCTACGGCCTGTGGCTTCTGTCTTTTGCACTCCAAAGTTACCTGACATGATAGGCGGTGAGGACCATGTCTACATCTCTCCCTGTGATCACAATTTGATGGAGATGAGTAACAGTGATGGGATCCACGGTACTGCGATACAGCAACCCTTTCTTCACAAAGAACTGTTTTCGCTGTCTCCACAGACAAAGTAATTGAGGGTCAGCATCACCTCTGAGAATTCTCCTGGGAGTTTTTCCCGTGATTAGTAATTCCAAAATTTCTGGAATCACTCGACTTTCCGTCTGTACTTTTATCAATCTCGTTTCCTCTTGCGGAGAGTCAGGACAGTCTTACTGAGACTGAAATATATATGAAGATTTAAAAATACCCCAACAGTGTATACTGGTGTATGCTTCAAATACATTACCCTTTTTCTACTTTTTAGATTCTTGTCTAATCCATACTGAGGCTGTGAGTGTTTTTGTCGGACTCCGTAAATATACACGGAGATTTTTAATGTTTAAACTATGCTATATATACCTGTTATCCGGTGATACTGTACCCTTTTCTCAACTTTCTACAATCTTGTCGAATCCATACTGGGCCTGAGACCGTCTGAGTCTGCCTCCTGATATATAGACATAGATTTTTAATGTGTAAACTATGTTATATATACCTGGTATCCTGTGATACTGTACCCTTTCTCCACTTTCTGCAATCTTGTCGAATCTATACTGGGCCTGAGACCGTCTGAGTCTGCCTCCTGATTAGAGATGAGCGGTGTTCGAGTCGAACTGTTCACCAAGTTCAAATTCGAGCTGTTTTGGGTGGTGTTCGAGCCGTTCGTCGAACTCGAACACTTTGCTTAAACTTTGGCTGTTCGAGGTTCCGTTCGAGAACGGTTTGTTCACCAAATGTGTAACTTGATTTTCACATTAATAATGGTTTTCAATGTTAATAGACAGTTTCATGGCATAGTAGCGATGTCTGGTAGCCAGCGGTGTAGTACACCTGTCAAGGAGTTACACCATGTGTGTTTCCAATAATTTTTTACTGCATCTTGTCCAGAAAATCCTTTTGTGCCTTGTAGCACTGTCTGCTACTCAGCAGAGGAGCCCACCCGTGAACCTAGCTATGCCGCCTGTTTATGAAAGAACCAATTTTTGACTGCATTTAGCCCAGTTAATACTTTGGGCCTAGTAACTGTGTCTGCTACGCAGCAGAGGAGCCCATCTGTGAACCAAGCTGCCGCCTGTTTATGTAAAAACCATTTTTTAACTCCCTTTAGCCCAGTGAATACTTTGGGCCTAGTACCTGTGTCTACTGCTCAGCAGAGGAGCCCACCCGTGAACCTAGCTATGCCGCCTGTTTATGTAAGCACTGTCTGCTACTCAGCAGAGTTGCCCACCTGTGAACCAAGCCATGCTGCCTGTTTATGTAAGAACTCTGTGCTACTCAGCAGAGGAGCCCAGCTGTTAAGCAAGCTACAGCACCTGTGGTTTGGACACTTAATTTTTTCACATTCTTTCTGGAATGCCAGTTAGGCCTAATTCCGGAATTCCGGTTGACCTCAGTGGGTTATCCCACCTGTAAGCGACACACGCTGGTCATTTCAGTGTAGCACACGTGTAGCCCCGGACATGTAAGGGCATGACAGAACTGTTATTGCTTGATCTCGCATGCCAGAGCCTCGCGTGTCCCTCTAGTAAGCTGGACGTGGACCGCGGGGGCATGCCGGAGTCTCGTTCGTTAACGGAATTAAGCTGACAAATCGCTAGCACAACTAATAACGGCCATGCACCACCACCCACAGAATCGAGAAAGATTCCAATCTGTCCATCCTTCCCGTGGCTGGCATGGTTGAGGTTGTCCATGTGGAGTCCAATTAAGCCGCAGGCTCCACTCCTGGTGGTGCCCTTCTGGACATTCCTTTAAGGTTCAGCTTTGCAACCATACAGCCCCCGGAAACCAAACACTTTGCCTTCATGGACGCTGTTCGGAAGGTCGTGGGAATAACGCCACCCAATCGGCAGTTGGCATAATTTATGGTGGGAAGTCTTCGATTTTAGAATTTTAGAATTTTTTTTCATTTTAGATTTTTATTCCAGCCTTTCTTGACTTTATAAGGGCATGACATACCTATATCTGTGTCTCCTCCTCCTCCTTTTACTCCTCCACCTCTTTTCTATATGTAGTTGCCCTTTTCCATATGTTATTTGTGTCTTCTGAGCATTTTGTCTGCTTTGGGACACCATTTAAGGTGTTTTGTACGTGTTTGTATGAGTTTGTGTTTGCCTACCATTGTTTTCAATGGGGTTCAACGGTGTTCGTCGAACGTTCGACGAACATTCGACGAACTTGCCTCCTGTTCGACGAACCGAACTAGAACACAAGCGGGGTGGCTCAACACTACTTCTGATATATAGATGTACATTTTTAATGTTTAAACTATGCTATACTGTATATACCTAGTATCTGGTGATACTGTACCCTTTCAGCCAGAAATTCCTCCTCCACCCACCACTCTAAGTGTATCATTAACACCTGGAACATTGGCCCACATGTTTGATTATTTCTTGCGGATCTTATTTTTATATTGTGGTGTGATCCATCCTGAGCATGTGAGAGTCTGTGGGTTACTCCTGCAATTTATATGTAGATTAAAAAATTACCCCAACACTGTATTCAGCTCTACGCTTGTGATATATTACCCATTTACTGCTTTTTATATTCTGGTCTAATCCAAACTTTTTGCATATTTACATATTTCCCATAAGGGTGGGGGCATTGCCCTAGAATCACTGCGTTGAGAAACAAGTGATGGTGTCTCCGCAGTGTTGGATGTTGATCTCCATGAGTTCATTCATCCTCATTTTTCACAGTCTTCTACTAGGCATTGCTCCTACTGGCCAGTTTCCTACTCCACACTAATGAGGGGCAATAGCCCGAAACAGCTGTCTGTGGATGGATACCATGTTTTGGCATAGGTGGTTTCCTTCATTGGAGACTGCCCTTCCCGTGGTTGTTCCCTCCTGGGGAAAGACCTGGCTAGTCATTGCTTGCGTTGAGAAACATGTGATGGTGTCTCCGCGGTTTGTGTTTTGCATATTTACATGTTTCCCATAAGGGTGGGGGCACTGCCCTAGAATCACTACGTTGAGAAACATGTGATGGTGTCTCCGCAGTGATGGATGTTGATCTCCATGAGTTCATTCATCCTCATTTTTCACAGTCTTCTACTAGGCATTGCTCCTACTGGCCAGTTTCCTACTCCACACTGATGAGGGGCAATACCCCGAAACAGCTGTCTGTGGACGGATACCATGTTTTGGCATAGGTGGTTTCCTTAATTGGAGACTGCCCTTTTCGTGGTTGTTCCTTCCCGGTGAAAGACCTGGCTAGTCATTGCTTGCGTTGAGAAACATGTGATGGAGTCTCCGCGGCTTGTGTTTTGCATATCAAGAAGTTTAAAGCCCATGGCACTGTGGCTAACCTCCCTAGATGTGGACGGAAAAGAAAAATTGACAAGAGATTTCAACGCAAGATTGTGCGGATGTTGGATAAAGAACCTCGACTAACATCCAAACAAGTTCAAGCTCCGAGGGTACAACAGTGTCAACCCGTACTATCCGTCAGTGTCTGAATGAAAAGAGACTGTATGGTAGGAGACCCAGGAAGACCCCACTTCTTACACCGAGACATAAAAAAGCCAGGCTGGAGTTTGCCAAAACTTACCTGAAAAAGCCTAAAACGTTTTGGAAGAATGTTCTCTGGTCAGATGAGACAAAAGTAGAGCTTTTTGGGCAAAGGCATCAACATAGAGTTTACAGGAGAGAAAAAAGAGGCATTCAAAGAAAAGAACACGGTCCCTAAAGTCAAACATGGCGGAGGTTCCCTGATGTTTTGGGGTTGCTTTGCTGCCTCTGGCACTGGACTGCTTGACCCCATGTGCATGGCATTATGAAGTCTGAAGACTACCAACAAATTTTGCAGCATAATGTAGGGCCCAGTGTGAGAAAGCTGGGTCTCCCTCAGAGGTCATGGGTCTTCCAGCAGGACAAGGACCCAAAACACACTTCAAAAACCACTAGAAAATGGTTTGAGAGAAAGCACTGGAGACTTCTAAGGTGGCCAGCAATGAGTCCAGACCTGAATCCCATAGAACACCTGTGGAGAGATCTAAAAATGGCAGTTTGGAGAAGGCACCCTTCTAATATCAGGGACCTGGAGCAGTTTGCCAAAGAAGAATGGTCTAAAATTCCAGCAGAGCATTGTAAGAAACTCATTGATGGTTACCAGAAGCGGTTGGTCACAGTCATTTTGGCTAAAGGTTGTGCAACCAAGTATTAGGCTTCATTCTCTTTTTGTGTTTTTTCATTTAAGACAAATTAAATGAAGATAATAATACCAAATAATTTGTGTTTGCAATCATTTTCAGGAAGAAACTGAGTATTATCTGACAAAATTGCAGGAGTGTCAATACTTTTGGCCACAACTGTACCTGCTATCTGATGATACTGTACCCTTTTTCTACTTTTTAAATTCTTGTCTAATCCATACTGAGCCTGTGAGCGTCTCTGTGTGACTCATGAAATATATACGGAGATTTACAATTATCCTTTGACTGTATACAGGTGTACGCTTCTGATGCAGTACCATATATCTGATGTTATTTTGGGTACTTTTTCTCCAAAATTTGGAAGTATGGTGGAAGAGGCCACGGACGTGGGCGTGGGGGGACCAGCTGGTACTGATGGTGGTGGTGCATCTGCTGGTAGTGGAAAAAGCACAATAGCAGCTAAGGCAGGAGGTGTTGAGCCTGCATCATGGTCTGGCTCCAGAAGGCCTGGAAGGCTACCTATTCTGGAAGTAGGTTAACTGCTTTTAAAGCCGGAGCATCAGGAACTGGTTTTGGCTTACATTGCCGAAACAGACTCCAGCTAATATGAACTCCTCTTCTGAAGTTTCAAAAAATGCAAGCACTGAGTCGTCAAGTGCTGGCTCCTGGTCAGGAAGAACCCCTTTCCTTGTGTCCTTCACCCCCACCAAAAGTGAATGATGCAGCAGGCCACACTTCACATTAGTCCATGTAGCTCTTTCTCACATACCATGCCTGGGTTATCAAGTCAAATCGTGAATTCCCAGTCCAAGATGAATCTGACATGGAGTGTGGGTGGCCAGCCAGGGCAGTGGGGTTAATCGATACTGGGCCGGTGTCTCAGAGGGATGTGTCATGGTGGTGGTGACCCGGTCCGTGACCCTGGGCATCCATGCAAAGTGGTGAATAACATTTATAGGTGAATGATACGTGACGCCACCTCTGGTATCTGATCAGATTGACCAGCGCTGCAGTGTCGCTTCTCTGGGACAGATGTTGTGGTGCAGCTAAGATGTAGAAGCCCTGCACAGGTAGGGTCATAGTCGCAGGGCAGATGAAAGAGTTGGTAGATGGTGTGCACTGCAGTGCAGGATGTAGCAGAGCCGTGCACCAGGCACAGTAGAAAGATGACAGACACAGTCGTGCAGTTCATTTACCTGTACTTGGTAAGTGCCGGCCAGGACCCAGAGTACAGATGGAGAAGGAGTTGGTCAGCCTGGAAGCAAATTAGGAATTCTCTCTCTCTGCAGATAGGTAGTGTGGCCTCCGTTCTAGCGCTTATCTGAGGTACTCGCAGTACTGAGTTCACTGAAGTTCCCCCTGTTGACTCTCTTTTGGAACTTTCACGTATGGCAGGCAGACGTATGCCTTTTCCTTCTGGCTCACACACATCGCTGCTGGGGCCTCTGAGCCTTAGTTGGGAACAGAGCATTTACAGCTGCTACTTCCTCTGGTTTCTGCTGCAGGACCGTCAGTGTCCCTACAAACTCGGAGACCTGAATCCAGACCATGCGCTCCAGCTAGGAGTGAGCCTTAACTCTGTTCATCCTCCAGCTCCCCTTCTCACGTCCACACACTTCCCCTTCCCTTCACAGACTGCACTAACTTCCCTCCTCCCAACCACAGAGAGCAGCTCCTCAGCAGTCAGGTTCAGAGCTCTCCCTGCTGGCCTGGAGTTGGAACTGTGCTGTGTGTTGGTTTAACTACTAGACAGATCCTTCCTTGCTCCCAAGCATGACATCACACTACCTAGGAGGAAGGTAATGCCACTGTGGCGACCGTACTCCTGGGGGCGCCACAAGTGCCCTGATGCCCAGCCACTGCTAGATGATTCTGCTGGTACATTGACCCAGGCCACTACATTCCCCTCGCACTCTACACAGCCAGAATCTGACCCTGATGAAACTCAGGTTCCCCTTCCCGCATACTATACCACCTTACACAGTGACAAAGAGGAAGGTGCAGATGAAAGTGCAGGTTCCTTGAGCAGGTGGGCTGGGCTTACTCATGGGTGACGGCACTGGCACAGGGCCCCTCATAGTTCACAAAAGTGTCTCTGCCGGTAGGAGGGCCCACCCGAGGGCCCACCCGCCATCAGACACACCGCCGTACTATGAGGGGCCCTGTGCCAGAGCCATCGCCAACGAGTGGGCCCCCTCTGCTTGCTCAGGATCACAGTACTTGCAAAGTTGAAATACTTACCTCTCTCTGCTCCACCGCCGTGACGTCTTCCGCGTTTCCTGACAGTGACATTCTGGTCAGAGAGCGTGATGACATCACGTCTGTACGCCCTCTGCCTAAACAGTCCAAGTGCAGAGAGATGGAAGATGGGAGCGACAAGGAGTTCAGAGTACAGATATTCCCTAGCGAGGACACTTATTTAATTGTTTCAAAGGTTGAGAGCAATTTTTGAGCAGCACTATACTCTGGAGAATGATATATGGGGCCCACCATACACTGGAACATTCCAAAGGTGGACATCAGACACTGGAGCAGCATTTACAGGGCCCATTATACACTGGAGCATTAGAAACGGGGCCCATTATATATGGAGCATTATTTGGGCCCATAAGACACTGGAGCATCATCCATGGGGCCCATCATATACTGGAGCATTGTAAATGGGGCAGATTATATATGGAGCATTATTTGGACCAATCGTACACTAGAGCATCATCCGTGAGGCCCATCATATGCTGGAGCTTTCCAAATGGGGGACATCAGACACTGGAGCAGCATTTACAGGGCCCATTATACACTGGAGCATTAGAAATGGGGCCCATTAAATATGGATCATTATTTGGGCCCATAAGACAGTGGAGCTTCATCCATTGGGACCAACATATACTGTAGCATTATGTGGAGCTCATCATATACTGTATCGAACATTATATGGAACCAATGATTCTGAAAGGAGAAATATATGGGCCTCATTACTCTGTATGGCGCACTATGCCGTGGCCATAATACTGTATGGAGTAATATACTGTCCGTTTTTGGAGCTATTGGAGAATTTAAAATGGATATCAGTCATGTGATGTAAGAAGTGAAGTATTTTTCATTGTACTATACCGCTATTTCTCTGCCGTATCAGAGGATCATGAATTGTGCATGTGTTAAAGAAGCCCAGTGACACTCTTTGGCCCTGGGCCCACGAAAATCTGGAGCCAGCCCTACCTCCCCCACGACTTTAGCCAAATAACCCCCAGTTTTCAATGCCTTACTATGATTATAAAGTAAATTAAGGTTGACAAGTTTAAGAAATAAGAATTGATGTTTTTGGCATTAAAATGGGCACTGTAGGTGTGTTTCCTGTCCTCCACTCACTGCAGACTTTTCTTCCCCATTGACTGGCATTGGGTTTCGTGTTTCAGTTGGCCTTCGACTTTTCACAATAATTGGCCTATTTCCTTCGACCCAACTTTTGCAAAAGTCGGGTTTCATGAAACTCGACTCGACCCGAAAAAAGGCAAAGTCACTCATCTCTAATGGAGAGGCATCTAAAAGACACCTATCTATTACTAATCCTATAGCTCTATGGTAAATTAAGACACAGCCAGAATAAATTTCTTTATTTGAAATAAAACAAAACACACTTTTCTATTTTTATTTAAAAATGACAAGAACAGTTATACTCACTGTAATGTTTAAGGAGAAACTACGTCAGAGAGTGGACCCTCTGGATCGCGGATCCGGAGCCCCTGGGCCGAGCACGCCAGGTGAAGACCGACCCCTATACAGGGATCGTTTGGGGCAGGACCACAGAGGACGGAGGCGCGACAGCCGGAACCAAGAGGGACGGCTCCACGGACAAAAGGGGCTGGGAAGACAGAGGGCTGAGATACGAGCAGGGCTGACTGGAGACAGAGGGAAGGCACAGGGGATAGCAAGGAAGCAGCGCCTGGACAGACTGGGGAGGGCGAGGACGACGAGACCGCGGACGGCAGGGAGGCAGAGCCTGGTGGTCCTGGAGGAGGACAAGGCAGAGAACAGAAGAGCTACAGGAGAACTGTAGTGGCCAGAGGGTGCAGAATACTACACAATCATCAGGCGTCCTCCTAACAGCGAGGACGCCTGAAATACACCAACCCCCGGAAGTGCGTCCCCCAGTCCAGCCCCTCAGCGCCGCCCACCGCTGGTGAGAGAGAGCGGGAGGGGGTGTGCGCGTGGCAGGGTGGCGGGTGCCAGGAGCCGCCGTGAGGGCGAATGTGCGACGGGCGCACGCCCGGACGGGGGCGCGCAGGTAAGGGGATGCTGCGGCGCGTGCTGCCGCTGGAGGGGCATCGGCGGGCATAGCCGCCGAAGTCACAGTACCCCTCTCCTTACGTCCTCCCCTACTGAGATTGGCCAAAAATTTTTTTAGAATCCGGGGAGCGTTGATATTTTCTCGAGGCTCCCAGGACTTCTCCTCGGGACCAAAACCCACCCAATCGATAAGAAAAAGGGTCTTACCCCTGACTCTTTTCATAGCCAAGATGTCCTTGACCTCGAAGACGTTGTCTGAGATAACAGGTGAAGGAGGGACGATGGAAACTGGTTGGAACCGATTCAGGACTACGGGTTTCAAGAGCGAGACATGGAAAGCGTTGGGAACCCGGAGCGAAGCAGGCAACCTCAGTTTGTAAGCCACTTCATTAATGCGTCCAATCACTTCAAACGGCCCAATGTACCGAGGACTCAACTTATAAGAGGGAACTCTCAGACGGATATGTCGAGTTGAAAGCCAGACTTTGTCACCTGGATGGTACGGAGGCACGTCCTTCCGTCTTTTGTCTGCATGTTTCTTGATTCGGTTGTTGGCACCCTTGAGCGCTTCCCTGGTCTCTCTCCAAATCTGCGAAAATTCCTTTGCGAGGGAATCAGCTGTGGGTACTCCTGTAGACGTGGAAAAAGGTAACGGAATACCTGGGTTTTGACCAGTTACCACAAAAAATGGTGACTTGGCGGTAGATTTGCTGGGATGGTTATTGTGCGAGAATTCAGCCCAAGGTAGGAGCGCGACCCAATTGTCCTGATGGGCGTTGGAGAAGTGACGTAGGAAGGTGGTTAACACCTGATTAATTCGCTCCACTTGCCCGTTGGTCTGAGGATGGTATGCGGAGAAGTCCAGATGAAGCCTGCTGGGACAGGACCGCCCCCGCTCCAGTGGAGGAGGCATCCACTTCTAGGGCGAAGGGTCTGCTGGTCACAGGCCGATGCAAAATGGGTGCTGACGCAAAAGAATGTTTTAGAGCCTGGAAGGCGTTTTCAGCTTCGGGGGACCAGCTGTTGGGCTTCGTTCCCTTACGGGTCAAGGCCGTGATGGGTTTGGTAACCGTAGAAAAATGAGGCACGAATTGACGGTAATAATTTGCGAACCCAAGGAACCGCTGGATGGCCTTTATCCCCACTGGACGGGGCCACTTGAGTACCGCACTGAGTTTTTCGGGATCCATCTTTAGACCGGAATCGGTGACGACATATCCTAAGAAGGGCAGTGACGTCTGCTCAAAAAGGCATTTCTCAGTCTTGGCGTAGAGTTGGTTCTCTCGAAGGCGGTGCAAGACCAAGCGTACGCTTTTGCGATGGGAGGACAGATCGGGCGAGAAAACGAGAATGTCGTCTAGATAGATGACCACACAGGAATAGAGTAGATCCCGGAACACCTCGTTGATAAATTCTTGAAACACAGTGGGGGCATTGCAAAGGCCGAATGGCATGACTAAGTATTCATAATGCCCGTCACGGGTATTGAAGGCCGTTTTCCACTCATCCCCAGCACGGATCCGGACCAAATTGTAGGCTCCCCGCAGATCTAACTTCGTGAAGATCCGAGCTCCTCTCAGCCGGTCAAAGAGCTCCGGAATCAACGGAAGGGGGTAACGATTTTTAACGGTGATATTGTTTAGGCCCCGGTAATCAATGCAAGGCCGCAGTGATCCGTCTTTCTTCCGGACGAAGAAGAAACCTGCGCCCGCAGGAGAGGAGGACTTCCGGATAAACCCCTTGGACAGGTTTTCATGAATATATTCCGTCATGGCAGAGGTCTCGGCAGGAGAAAGAGGGTACGTTCTACCTCTGGGAGGAACCGCTCCGGGAATCAGGTCGATAGGGCAGTCATAGGACCGGTGCGGGGACAGGGAGTCCGCTTCCCTCTTGCAGAAAACATCAGCGTAGGCGTGGTATGGAATAGGAAGGCCCGGGAGATCCGTTGGCCTAGGCTGAGAATGGGAACGAACCAGGGTACGCAAACAGCTTGCATGGCAGGTGTGCCCCCAGCGCAAGATCTCCCCGGAACGCCAGTCAACAACTGGCTCATGCCGCCTAAGCCAAGGTAGACCCAAGAGAATGGCGTGGGATAATTGAGGCAGGACATAAAAGGCAATCTTCTCGGAGTGAAGTGCGCCAATTTGTAGTTTTACTTCAGTGGTAACCGTGGTGATGAGCCCAGGTAGAGGTTTGCCATCGACGGAGGTGATTGCTCGGGGATTACTTAAGACGACCACGGGAATCTGGAGTTTGTCAACCTCTTCCTGGCGGATGAAGTTGCCTGCTGCGCATGAGTCCACATATGCCTCCTCGGAGCCACGCCCCCGACCTGTAATAAGCAGAGCTGAAAGAGTAAGTGGAAGAGAGGGGGTCTGAACACCTAGGGGGCCCTCTCCTACCTGGCCTAGGCGGATGCGTTTCCCGGTCTCTCAGGACAAGTGCGTACGAAGTGATTGGCCCCTCCACAATATAAACAGAGTCCCTTAGTCATCCTCTCCTTACGCCGTTGTTCGGACAGCTTGACGCGATCCACCTGCATAGGCTCGGGAGCAGTGTTACTAGGGAGAGCAACAGCGCGCGGAATGGGAGCTTGGTATAATCTAAAGGGCCTCTTCTCCCTGGTGGACTCTCTAGCGCGTTCCTGAAAACGCAGGTCAATACGAGTAGCCAGAGAGATGAGATCTTCCAGGGTGGTTGGGAGGTCACGCCCGGCCAACTCATCCTTGATTTTACTAGAAAGGCCTCTCCAAAAGGCACCTACCAGGGCTTCATTATTCCACCCCAGCTCCGAGGACAAGGTCCGGAAACGGATGGCGTATTGCCCTACCGTAAGGGACCCCTGGCAGAGGTTAAAAAGGGCCTCTGTAGAGGAAGCAAGGCGTCCGGGTTCATCAAAAACCTTACGGAATGTTTCAAAAAAACTCTGGATATTAGTCACCACCGGGTCATCCCTCTCCCACAACGGATTCACCCAAGCCAACGCCTCCCCCTCTAGATGGGAGACTATAAAGGCCACCTTAGCACGGTCCGTGGGGTATTGTTGGGGCAGCAGATCAAAGTGCAGTCTGCACTGGTTTAAAAATCCCCTACACAACTTTGGGTCCCCACAGTACCTAGGCGGCTTACCAAGACGGGGAGGTGGGAAAGAGACGGCGTCCCGGGCTTGGGTAGAAGCGGCCGCAGAGGACTGCAAAGAAAGCAGCCGATCATCCACGGACGCCATATACCCCAAAATGTGAGATTGCGCATCGCGCTGCTGTGCGAGCTCCTGCTGGAGGCTGACTAAGAGAGGTGCATGCGCTGGGTCAGCGGTTTGCAGGGCGGAGAGCCGGGTGTCCATGGACTTCATGAATGACATAATTCGGGTCTGATTCTCTCTTAAGAAAAGCAGTTCCTTTTGAGTGGCAGCCGCGGCACCAGCGGGATCCATGGCCTGATGATACTGTAATGTTTAAGGAGAAACTACGTCAGAGAGTGGACCCTCTGGGTCGCGGATCCGGAGCCCCTGGGCCGAGCACGCCAGGTAAAGACCGACCCCTATACAGGGATCGTTTGGGGCAGGACCACAGAGGACGGAGGCGCGACAGCCGGAACCAAGAGGGACGGCTCCACGGACAAAAGGGACTGGGAAGACAGAGGGCTGAGATACGAGCAGGGACCGGAGGCACAGGGGAAGACACAATACGGGGAATGGCAAGAGGACGGGCCAGGGCTGACTGGAGACAGAGGGAAGGCACAGGGGATAGCAAGGAAGCAGCGCCTGGACAGACTGGGGAGGGCGAGGACGACGAGACCGCGGACGGCAGGGAGGCAGAGCCTGGTGGTCCTGGAGGAGGACAAGACAGAGAACAGAAGAGCTACAGGAGAACTGTAGTGGCCAGAGGGTGCAGAATACTACACAATCATCAGGCGTCCTCCTAACAGCGAGGACGCCTGAAATACACCAACCCCCGGAAGTGCGTCCCCCAGTCAAGCCCCTCAGCGCCGCCCACCGCTGGTGAGAGAGAGCGGGAGGGGGCGTGCGCGTGGCAGGGGGCGGGTGCCAGGAGCTGCCGTGAGCTGCCGATGTCACACTCACTTTATGCTAATACCACAGAAGCCCTTGTCTTCTGTAATAAAATAAAAAAGTAACAATATCCATCACCTGTCCGTCATTCTGCCCCAAGCCATAATCTATGTCTGGGGGAACAGTTTTCAGCCAGCACGGTGCCAAGATGCAACCATCCAGGTTGAGAACCACTCATGAATGAGCTGCTGCGAGAGCAGCATCAATCACTAGCAGTGATGTCATTGAGGTTACCACAGGTCACTGAGGCTGCATTCCCAGCCAGGAAAAGGAACTGCCGTGACCTCCCTCCAGTTAGATCAACGCTAGCACAGTGAAAAGAAGTCTCACGGTGCAGAGGCAAATTCACCGCAGTTTACCGGAGGATTTTCATTGCGGTAAATTTGAACTGCACTGAACTTGCCACTGCACTATGAGACTTTTTCTCACTCTGCTAGCTGTGATCTCCCCCATTTTTCACAACCAGCCAAGCTAAAGCAGACAGCTGCAGGCTGGTATTTTTTAGGCTGGGGGGCCAATATCCATAGCCCCTTACCATCCTGGGAATACCAGCCCCCATCTGTCTGCTTTAGCTTGGCTAGTTGAAAAAAACGGGGGGACCTCATGACATTTTTTAATTATTTATTTAAATAATTAAAAAAATTGAAATGGGATTACCTCTAGTCTTGATAACCAGCCTTGCTAAAGCGGACAGCTGAGGGTTGCAGCCCCAGCTGTGAGATTTGCCTGGCTGTTTATCAAATAAACAAGGGAACTCACGCCATTTTTTGGAAAAAATATTTATTTACAGTGCAGGCACTGGCTGATGAATACTCCATCTAGCTGCTCCTGCTCGTGCTTTTATTAGCGGCAGCAGGCATCGGCTGAAGGGAGCATACTACCAACACCAGTGACTGGAGGTAAATTTTATACCTCCGATCAGAGCTGCACGCTCGCGCTGTCAATTGACAACATGTGAACCACGGCTGTCTGACTGACGGTGATTATTTTACTGCTGATCAGAAGCTGTCTTTGCCATGCTGTCATGCACATGTTCAGACACCCCGTGTTCGGTGTCCATGCCCAAACAATAGTTGTTCGGTACGGGTACTGACCTTAACTGTTCGGGTTCACCCATCTCTAAAAATAAGGTAAAACTGAAACAATAAAAAAGACATAGCATGACATTTTAGGCCAAAGAAAAAGTCTTTTTAATGATTGTGCATTAGCACAGTAATTTCAGTTTAATAAAAATGGTTTACAAGCTAAAGAGTCAGTAAGAAGGAAGTTTTCATAGGATCATCTACTTTAATTAAGTTAAATGTATGCAGCATCATCCTGGTGTTCCAAAATCTCAATGACAATATATCCTGTCTTGTGTTGTTATGGAGTCACTAGGGTGCTCACTAGGGAAAAATATCGAACTAATTCCTTGTAGTCCTACCTGCCTGATAACTATCTACACATTTAAAAATTAAGAAAGTACCCTAACTACATGTTATAGCTATGACTATTTTTTTAGTTTGTTAGTAAAACCATTGTGAACATTCGAAGAATGAAGGCTGCAGGGAGTTCTCGTACTACCATCATAAGGCAAGTACAAGGATTTTAACTCCTTCATCTCTGGATAGTTTTCCATTTTTTTGCTTTTGTTTTTCCTCTCCTTTTTTGAAGAGCCATACTTTTTTTTATTTTTCTGTTCACATACCCCTATGAGGGCTGTTTTTTGCCGCACAAGTTGTACTTTTGAACAACATAATTTATTCTATCCTATAGCGCTGGAAAAAGAAAAAAAATTCCAAGTCTGTTGAAATTGAAAAAGTGCAATTTCACAATTGTTTTAGATTTTTTTTATTTACCATATTCACTATATGGTAAAAATTACCTGGCAATATGATTCTCTAGGTCAGTACAAGTATGGATACCCGAAGAAGAAAAACTGAATAAGAGATCAGACTGCGGAGACCCGTGTGCCTCAAACATTGCCTTCCCCCCTCCCACCAGTCCCATAATGAACACATGGAAAGGCCTAGATGGGTTGAAACAGGTCAGTCACAGTTTACCAATCACAAAAGCAGAGAAAGGCAATTACATTTTGCAACGGGTTCATCGCCGAAGGCCCTGTCTGCGACCGACAAGCGAGCAGGCCAATGAGCGGTTACGAACCTTTGCCCCTCTCTACAACTTCTGCTGTGACTTAATATCTTTTTTTTGCATTTATTATGTCACTATAAAACAGAGTTGAATATATAAGGGAGGGAGGGTGGGACAACAGCTTCCAGGGCTCAACCAGGGAAAAGAGGAAGTTGCTGACCCCTGCACCTAAATTTAACCCATGTAGGTGTGGCCGGATGCCCCTTCCCCTTAAAACCGATTGGTCAGTTGGGTGTCCCAATTAGTGCATCACCTGAGGAGTGGTAGAAGGAGGGGAAATGGCACTGACCAGAATTTTCTTCTAACATTATTCACATGGGAGCTCCGCAGTCTGAGGCACATTCCTTAATTAGTACCGTGCCTGCAAGACTGTGGAGACCCGTGTGTCTCAAACAGTGGCTTCCCCCCTCCCACCAGTCCCATAATGAACACATGAACAGGCCTAGATGGGTTGAAACAGGTCGGTCACACTTTACTATTTACAAAAGCAGAGAAAGGCAATTACATTTCGCAATGGGTTAATCGCCGAAGGCCCTGTCTGCAACTGACATGTGAGTCGGCCAATGAGCGGTTATGAACCTTTGCCCCTCTCTACAACTACCACCACGGAGGATCATGTGCATAACCTGCACAGGACTCTGACCCCCACCCATCAACAATAGGGCCTGCTTGACTCCATCCTGCAAGCCAGACAAAAATATGTCAAGACCAATGTTCGTCAGGTGAATTCCATCCAGTCTTAATAATGCAGAATTATTTCCTTCTAGCTGGTGGTGGCGAACAATGATGCTGCATTTCTCCCTTACAAATTTTGCCATCTACGCGTTAATCTTTCTTCTTGATCACTCTATGGATTTTGCGTCCCTTGCTCTGTGCCATCACCTTACAGAGCTCAGCGCTTTTTCGTTTGCCCAAATCATTGCCACCAGCATGTAACACTAATATCACCGGCCTCTTGGCCCTCTTAGCGATATTGACTATTTCAGGGAATGCGTCCTGCACTCCTTTGGATTAGCGCCTTTTTTTGCCGGCATTGTTTAAAAATTGCCTGAAACTGATACTTTGTTAGAGGGGACCCATCTGTATGTGAGAGAAAAAATCTGCTTGTGTGTCTGCATGTAGTTTTAAATATTTTTAGTGGGCATACTGGGCCGTCTGATGAGTTAATTAGGACCCACGTGCCCCTACTGGCAGGATCGCACTTGGATTTATGCACCCGAGTGCGCAGAACGTCACTGCATATGACTATATCCTTATTGATTAAACCGCCTTCCAACGCCGTCTTTGACTGCGGCAACAACTCGCTAATGCACCGAAAAAAGTGATAGCGAAAGCTGCTGCTATTAGGATTGCCTGGTATTGCGACTTGCATACCGATGGGGATATTGAAATAATGTCATGCAATAATCTAAGTGAAGTGGGGCAATGACATTCCTGACTCGGTTGAAGCCTTTTCCAGCCTTTAATGGCTTGTCTGATGAAAAAGAGCTTAGTAACATCTGCCCACCCCATTAGTAGAAAGAAAAAGGCTAATCCCAATAATTGTCGTTGTGCTGATGTACCCGATGCCCTTCTTTCTCTGAGATCAATCATGAATTCTGTAGACACCTCGCATCTTGCTTGATCACACTTATCGAAGGGCCTACTTGAATTGGAGCACACCCCTCTTTCCACGCCTTACCATAGACCTGCCAGGTAGCCAGTGTAACTGAGGCAAGTATTATTGGCATTAGTGTTTGGCCACTGTGTCCCATAGGGATGGAGGACACTGGATACCCGCTGGTTGTGCACTGGGTAGAAGGTCTCTGAAAGCCTGCCAATCGGAAGATAACAGTAAGTTAATGAGATTATCATCTATGTTCGATGCTAATCTGGCGTGACACCAGATGTTGTGTTTCAGGCACAGCAGTGTTAGTCAGCGTAAGAGGGTGAGTAAGGGCAGTGATGCAGAAGACATATGGTTTCAGCTCTTTGCAGTTCCCAGATTTTTCATTATAAATCAAATGTTCGTGCTTTTCAACTAGGTACCCCATAGCTCAACTGATGATACTATTGCAAAAATTTCTAACAGGGCTGGATCGCGTCCCCAGCTTGCTGTGGTCCATAGCTCTGGCCAACTGCTTTTGCACCATTCGTTTTTGTATATTGCTGCAAAACCCTCTTTAACACGCCTTCCTACTGCGAGACCTAGTTCCTTGCTTGTCATCTCTTTTGCCATGAAGCAGGTATGACCATTGTAGGATTGTAGGAATATTTTCCGGACTAGTAAGTCTGCCCTCAATGAGTGAGTAATTCTACTTCTATGTCGTGGCTGGAAAATGCCCTTTGTTGCCAATGATATGGCGAGAGAAGGCTCTGCTGACCGGCATTACACGGCTGGCAAATGTTAGCAGACCCAGCAAGCACTTCATCTGACTTTTTTAACTTCACATATACCCTCCAATATATGCGGTGTTTTCTGTATTTTCTCAGTTGGTAAGCAAAAAACCATTGAATTGGTGTCTATTTCGATGCCAAGGAAAGGCAATACATTACAAGGTCCGATTGTTTTTTCAGGTGATAGCAGAAATGCCGTGCTAGAAACTTACATTTTTCGAGAAGGAATGAGCAGAGTTTTGAATTTTTGGGGCCAACGAATAAAAAATCGTCGAGTTAGTGAATCAGAGAATTGCTGCCTGTTTCATACCAGACTACCCAGTCCAGGAAAGTACTGAAAAGCTCCAAATAGTGACACGAAATGGAACATCCCATCGGCAGGCACATATCAAAATAATAGTTCTGGTCCACTTTGCAACCTAATAGGTGGAAGAAGTTGGGATGCACAGTCAATAGGCGGAATGCCGACTCTATGTCTGATTTAGCTAGCAGTGTGCCGGGCCCGGCTGTGCGGACTAACTCTACCACCTTGTCGAATGACGAATATGTCACGGAAGCTTCCTCTAGGGGGATAGTGTTAACAGATTCGTCTTTTGAGTGTGACAGGTGATGGATAAGAAGATATTTCCAGGGTTGCTTTTTAGGAATAATGCCCAACTGCAAAATTCTAATATTTTAGAATGGTAACGACTGAAAGAGGCCCGCCATTCTTCCTCATTCAACCTCCTTTTCAATTTTTTGGTACAATACTTCAGGGAATTCTCGAGCAGACTTTAGGTTACTGGACAAGGTTGGTTTTCTACTGAATTTAAAGGAGATAAAAAATTCATATGTAAAGTCGTATTGTAATTGTTGTGCTGCTTCTTTATTGGGATAGAGGTTTAAGCAGAGGCCCATCAGGGTTACGCTCGCCGGGGTTTTGCCAGGTAGGCGCTCTGTTTGCCTGATGAGTGCTCCTTGCTGCTGGATGTCCCCCCACAAGCTTAGCAGTCGTGTCTATATCTACATGACGGCCCAGGGTTTTCGTACGGCCACTGAGTGTTGACCTGTGGCTGCGGAGTAACTAGTGGTCATGGATGAAAATTGGGGCTGCTTCTGTGACAGCATGAGTCGCAGCCACACATCTGTCACTTTAACTCCCCAGCCTAGATTGGGCTATAGGGCCAGCTGCCTGCTGAACTCCTCATCATACCACCACCAGGCGGAAACACCATGCGTTTTATACAAATTATATATAAGGTCCTGATATATATAATTTGGAGCAGTGTTCTGGATGCTTCTGGCCAATAATACAGCCCAATACTGCAAACGCCTGTAGACAGTTATTCATCGTTTGCACTATTTTTGGTCTGTTTCTATCATATATCCATTCGCTTGTCAGCCTTTCCTTATCTACCGCCTGTTGGTCTGCTGATAATAACGACCAAATGTCAACGCAGTCAATAATCCATATTTTCTGTCTAGTCTCTTTGTCTATGTGTTCACCTAGTGGGTTTTTTCCGCAGAAAAATATGTCTTTGTGTAAGCTCACTAATTGAGGTGTTGTGTTGTTGTCGGTTAACCCACATGGGTGAGTCAAGTGTTGGACTAGCGCCTTAATGGCTGATGTTAGTTCATTATTTCCTGTGTTATGTTCAGCTTGGTGTTTGCTGGATTGAAAACACTCACCTCTATCTGACTCTGGCCGAGTGTCTCCAAGTGATGGAGGAACTCCAGCTCCCGCTGTCTTATTGATTCTGGTTTGGTGTCTGACATGGTTGACACTGACAGTGGGAGATGGGGATGGATCTCCCTGGCTGACAGACAATGATTGAGCACGTGATGTCTGACCTCTGTAGTGTGCCCGAGCCCAAGTGACTCCCGTTGATGGAGGAACTCCGGCATTGATCCGGTTGTTGGATTGGCTGGAGGGCCTGGGTGATGATTCACTCTGGCTGGCAGCCAATGATGAAGCACGTGACCTCTGGTGCCTGTCGTGTGCCTGAGCCTGCCTATTGTGACTCTCAGATGTGTTAGACCACTCAGATGTGGATTAGGAATGCCATCTAGATGAACGAGATCTGTGGCAGCTCCTATGTGAGCTGAGTCTTCGGTGGTTGCGTGATGGATGTCTCTCAGAGGGATAGCGGGAATGGTGACAGGAGTCATCTGAAGAGGAGAAGGAGGCCCCATGGCATCTATGCCTGGGCTCACTGCCACAGTGGGATGTGTTGGGGCAATAAGGGGTTCGTTAAGTGTGTTGAGAGACGTAGCTGGTAGTGGTGTGCTGTGTAATATGGGAGGTGGCGCTAAGTCACTATAATCGATATTATGGGCCGTGTATGGGAGGCCAGGGGTTAATGTACCATCTTTATAGGCTACTGTTTGGGCATTAATTGGGGTGGAGTGTTTCATGCAATTACATTTAGATTATTACTGCTGGTTTGCTGCTGCTGCAGAGTGTGCAGATTGGTCGGATTGGACCGATCAACTCGCTCTGCAGCATCATTGAGGGACTTTGATCCTGTCTCTGTGTCCCCCCATGCAGGCAAAGCAGCTGTGTCTGCAGGAGAGACGGAGTGGACCAGACCTTGGCTGATCCTGACGTCTTCTGAGGTTGGCTGGGAGTACTGTGTGGAGGTGCGCGGGGTCAGAGTATGACATGCTGGGAAGTGGTGACTGCAGGGGCTTGGGCCCGGAGCATTCTGGCCCGAGCCCTGGAACGAGGAGGACGAGGATGCGTCGAGACTAAGGTGGCGGTGGCACGGGGATGTCGTCCGGTGACCGGCACATCCCTGCCGACATGGAGCCGTTTGGGAGGACGGGACCACTCTGCCGACCACCTGCCACCAGGCACAGCTATATTTACAGAAAGCAGTTCCTCTTTAACCAGCATATTTAAGAGATAGCATTCACATTTTACAAATATTAGATGGCGTTGAGTGGCAGGACCACGATATCATGGGTACCTTAATTATTACATCGCTCTACACTCACTGGCCACTTTATTAGGTACACCTGTCCAACTGTGTGTTAAGACTTAATTTCTAATCAGCCAATCACATGGCGGCAACTCAGTGCATTTAGGCATGTAGACATGGTCAAGACAATCTCCTGCAGTTCAAACCGAGCATCAGTATGGGGAAGAAAGGTGATTTGAGTGCCTTTGAACGTGGCATGATTGTTGGTGCCAGAAGGGCTGGTCTGAGAATTTCAGAAACTGCTGATCTACTGGGATTTTCACGCACAACCATCTCTAGGGTTTACAGAGAATGGTCCGAAAAAGAAAAAAAATCCAGTGAGCGGCAGTTCTGTGGCCGGAAATGCCATGTTGATGCCAGAGGTCAGAGGAGAATGGGCAGACTGGTTCGAGCTGATAGAAAGGCAACAGTGACTCAAATTGCCACCCGTTACAACCAAGGTAGGCAGAAGAGCATCTCTGAACGCACAGTGCGTCGAACTTTGAGGCAGATGGGCTACAGCAGCAGAAGACCACACTGGGTACCACTCCTCTCAGCTAAGAACAGGAAACTGAGGCTACAATTTGCACAAGCTCATCGAAATTGGACAGTAGAAGATTGGAAAAACGTTGCCTGGTCTGATGAGTCTCGATTTCTGCTGCGACATTCGGATGGTAGGGTCAGAATTTGGCGTAAACAACATGAAAGCATGGATCCATCCTGCCTTGTATCAACGGTTCAGGCTGGTGGTGGTGGTGTCATGGTGTGGGGAATTTTTTCTGGGCACTCTTTGGGCCCCTTGGTACCAATTGAGCATCGTTGCAACGCCACAGCCTACCTGAGTATTGTTGCTGACCATGTCCATCCCTTTATGACCACAATGTACCCAACATCTGATGGCTACTTTCAGCAGGATAATGCGCCATGTCATAAAGCTCGAATCATCTCAGATTGGTTTCTTGAACATGACAATGAGTTTACTGTACTCAAATGGCCTCCTCAGTCACCAGATCTCAATCCAATAGAGCATCTTTGGGATGTGGTGGAACGGGAGATTCGCATCAGGGATGTGCAGCCGACAAATCTGCGCCAACTGTGTGATGCCATCATGTCAATATGGTCCAAAATCTCTGAGGAATGCTTCCAGCACCTTGTTGAATCTCTGCCACGAAGAATTGAGGCAGTTCTGAAGGCAAAAGGGGGTCCAACCCCTTACTAGCATGGTGTACCTAATAAAGTGGCCAGTGAGTGTATACTGTAATTCAACATGATAAAGGATGTAATTCAGCTGCCCATTTTTAAGTGAATTTAATTTATTACCAGAACGGCAAATTGAATTTTTAAAGGAGTGTATGGTTTTTATATTAATGCACAATTATTTCAAATATAGGGTGCGCTACTACTCCCAGCAATGGGGTACTGCTATGGGTACTAAGCTCGTGCCAAGCTATGCAAATCTGTATGTCGGTAGATGGGAACAGGATTTGATCTATCTGACTGGAGAGCTGCGCGTGGACCTAGTACTCTGGCAACGCTTTATCGATGACATGATTTTCATTTGGGCAGGAGGCCAAGTGGAACTTGACAATTTTTTAAATAATTTAAATAAAAATGAATATTTTTTAAATTTTACTTCCACTGTTAGCACCAGCACTTTAAATTTCTTAGATCTCACTATTTTTAAAGAAAATAATAAAATTTGTACTCGAACTTTTAAGAAACCCACTGACACAAATAGTTTTATCCCAATAAACAGCTGCCATTTTCCAAGCTGGCTATTAAATGTACCTAAGAGCCAGTTCACTAGGATCCGTCGAAATTGTTCAAAATTACTTGACTTTGATACTGAGGCAGCTATTTTAAAGGAACAGTTCCTGGACAAAGGGTATGATGAGGCTGTTCTAGAGGAGGCAAAAAATGTTGTAAGGAAAAAATCTGCCAAAGATTTTTTAAAAAACCAACCTCTCAATGCAGATTGTGTTAATGGGGCCCAAGAAGAAATAATTCCCATTATTTCTGAATTTAATTCTAATTCTTATATTTTTAAGAAAATTGTGAAAAAACACTGGAATCTTTTAAAGGAGGATAAAATCTTAGGACCATTTATTCCTCAGGGCCCTAGATTTGTCTATGGGAAGCACGTAACCTTAAAAGTCTTATTGCTCCCACCGTTCCACTTAGATAAACTAAAAAAAAACTTTTTTGAGGAATCTAAAGGGTTTTTTCCTTTTTTTGAGGGCAATAGGGAATATATGATTGAAGAGTTTATTACCTGTACTACGGAAAGTGTGATTTATTTGATAAAATATCCCTGTCCGAAAATTTATGTGGGGCATACTAAAAGATCACTTAAGATTAGGATAAATGAACATATCCGTAATATTAAAAAGAAATTTATGGGACATCCTTTGTCCAGTCATTTTCTCAAGCATTATGGTGGTTCTGTATCTAATTTACCTATGATGTAAATTACAGACGCCTCTCATCTTTTTAAGTGGTGGAACTTGCACTATTGCTGACTGACTAAATACTTTTTTGCCCCACTGTATATATCCCTTTGATCGCAAGTGGGGCCAATCTCTGAGGAAGGAGAGATGAGTCTCTGAAGCGCATCAGATAGTTTCTGGTCCACATTGTGATCAGTAGCTTTTTTTCATTTTGACTGCAGCCAGGCATAACACGTGACTCTGACGTCACACCAGGTCCTGTGCTGATGAGCACAAGTGTGTCCAGTGAGCACGGAAGATATTGCCTTTCTTTCCCGGTCGGTAAGCCTAACAGTGTCTGCTACCAGCTGGAGCAACACTGTGTTATAAGCTAATTCACTGAACAACTCCTCTGGGACCTTTTTACAAGCACCCGGATTATCTTCACCGTGGGTCATTGCTTCTTTGACTGCAGTTTGGACTATTTCTTCAGGACATCATTGAATTATTTGCATACAGCTACATGAGGTACATCCTTATCCTGACCTAATTATGCACATTATCATTTTGAATGAACCATTTATACTCTGATTGCCCTAAGCATTTTTAATTGTTTTTTAATGACAACACCAGTTTTTTAAGATTTGCTTTTATTTTTCACTTAAACCCCAATATTAAACACGATACCGAGCGCACTTGCTATTATTTTTTACAGGCTTTATCTTGACAGTTGTGGTGACTATTGTCTTTTACTCGTGCTGCTGGTACTTTTTATGCAAGTGAGCTCCACTGTATGATCATTATTTAATTGTTATTGAAGACCCTATTTTCGCTGATCTCTCCTACAGTTTTCTTGGTTCATTGCCATTATAGGTGAGACAGATGATGTCTGATGAAAGAATTAAGTAGCCCGTTTCCCGACATTATGGCAGATGTTGATTTACAAAGACTCAACATCACAGGTCACTAGAAGAGTATTGGCATCAATGTGGAGTCTATCAACATTTTGTGAGGAAATCAGTGGTGTCCTTCGTATATGAGGGTAAAGATTCCACCAAAGGCTGAAGTTCAGCATCTATGAATGTGTTTATGTTTTTTAGATATTTACTCCAGCCCAAAATAATGGGTCTCCCAGGTGTTGTAGTCTGATTTTTGTAAATTTTAAGTAGCCGATAAAGGGTGGGAATGGAGGGTTCACTGACCTGCAATGCCATATATACAGGCTCTGGCAAAAATTAAGAGTCAACTTCCAAATGTTCAGTTTGTCTGATTTTTCTCTTTATAGGTATATTTTTTGAGTAAAATGTAAATTACTCTTTTAGTCTGCAAACTTCTGACAACATGTCTCTGAATTTCCAAGCAATAAATTTTGTTTTTTTTTCTGAAAAGGAGAAATGTCAAAATTATAAAAGAAAACAGTGCTTTCAGACCTCAAATAATGCAAAGAAAACAAGTTCATAATCATATAGAAACAACAACACTAATGTTTTAACTCAGAAAGAGTTCAGAAATCAATATTTTGTAGAATAACCATGATTATTAAAAACAGCTTTCATGTGTCTTGGCATGCTTGCCACCAGTCTTTCACACTGCTTCTGGTGCAAAAATTTAAGCATTTCCTCTTTGTTTGATGGCTTGTGACTATCCTTCTTCCTCTTGATTGCATTCCAGAGGTTTTCAATGGGGTTCAGGTCTGAGGAATGGGCTGCCCATGACAGGGATTTGATGTGGTGGTCCTTCATCCACACATTGCTTGACCTAGCTGTGTGGCATGGCGCATTGTCCTGCTGGAAAAACCAGTCCTCAGAGTCATGGAACATTGCCTGAGCAGAAGGAATCAACTGTTTTTCCAGGATAACCTTGTATGCAGCTTGATTTACTGTATATGTCCTTTGCAATGATTAATCTGCTCAATTCCAGCCTCGCTGAAGCATCCCCAGATCATCATTGATTCTCCACCAAATTTCACAGTGGGTACAAGACACTGTGGCTTGTATGACCCTCCAGGTCTCCATCTAACTATTAGATGACCAGGTGTTGGGAAAAGCTGAAAATTAGACTCATCAGAGAAGATTACCTTACTCCAGTCCTCTATGGTCCTAACCTTATGGTCTTTGGTAAACTCCAGCCTGGCTCTCCTTTGCTTCTCATTGATGAAAGGCTTTTTTTTAGCTTTACATTACTTAAGCCCTGCCTTTAGGAGCCTGTTACGAACTGTTCTTGCTGTGCACTTCACTCCAGCTGCCATTTGGCATTCCTTTTATAGATCACTTGATGTCATCCTGCTGTTGGTGAGAGACATGCAAACAAGATGATGGTCATCCAGTTCAGTGGAGAGTCGTTCATGCCCTCTGCCAGTCTGTAGCTTTATTGTCCCCAATATCTGCTGCTTGACCTTGTTGTAATGGACTGCTATCTTAGAAATTTTAAGGATGGAGGCAACATGACACTCACTGTATCCCTCTGCTAGTAAAGCCAGAATTGAGCCCTTCTTTTCCTCACTCAAGACTTTTCTTTTCAACTCCTTTGGCATGGTTAAAAGTCATTTTTGTATTCCTATTACTTTTGGGAGATTACTAGAACTTGTTTTGCCATCCAGCTTGTCCTATTGCAAGAGGATTGTGAATACCACAGCAGGCTTTTTTTATACTTTTCTTCGTTAAATAAGATTTGGTTCAGGTGATCACCTAATCAGAAGCACATTAAGTAGAATGAGGTGTACTCTGGTTGGAATTCAACTGACACTGGAATGGAATGGCTGATTTTTATAAAACTGTGCAGTGGTCTCTTAATTTTTGCCAGAGCTGTAAATCTTTAGTGATAATTTCACTTTGTCTTGCCTTTTAAAGTATTGTTGATATTTCAGTTTGGAATTTAACAAGAGGGTTGAAGGTCAATTTTTTTATAACAATTTCTGTCTCTCAGTTGACAAAAGGCTTCAGAGTCATACATTGTTTTAGGCCAGACAACCACATTTTATCCTTTATCTGCTGGTTTGGACAACCCATCCTAGCTAATCCTGTTTTGGATTACACAGAATTTTTGTCAAAATCCTGGCTTACCAATTTGACAAATACATCAATTTTAGAAGAAAATTTATGTGATCTGGGACGAATTCACAGGGGAATCTTACTTCCCTGTGGAGTGTTATATTTATTTGTTAATTCTTCCAAATTAGTTATCGGCTCCTGTTCTAGCTCTGTTGGAACTAATTTAGAGATATTTTCATTATGAAAATAGTGTTTAATGAGAAGATGTCTCGCAAAGAAGTGGAGGTCTTTAGTTGCAGTGAATCTGGTGAGTGTCCATAATTTCATTTGTTCAGTAGAAAATGTATATCACATTTCCGTTTGACAGATGTGCCAGAAGATATGGAGATATACTGCCATATAGGAACATCAAGTGATTAAATAATAAACATAGAAACATAGAAACCTCACACACGCACACCCTGCACCTGCCCAATGTGTGTTTCACCTGAGCTTTGATGAGGGAATGAAGTCATGGTGAGTCTCAAGGTATTTAAGTGGGAAGTGTCCACTAAGATGATGGAATTAGGTGTCCGATCTTGAACAGCTGATGACAGCTAATGATTATGCCATGCATGGACATCACATCCGGTCCACGGGATGCATCTCCATAGAGCGCATCACACAGGAGGAAGTGACGGTGGCATGCGATCCAGGCTGGAATGCTGGAAGTATGCAAGTAGCGTTCCACCATAAAAGGCAAGAACATAATAGCCTGCAAGTAACAAGCTTATGTAAGTGGGAAAAGAAAGGTGAACAGTGATTGATTATAATCTGTGTAAAACTTTTCAATCCAAGTACAGTGAAATCAATAAAGCAATAATATAGTGCATGGCTGCAAACATTATTATGAGTGAAAAAGTGTATAATGTCATGTAAACATGTGTGATTCATTACTTATACTCATATTAGTGATAATAACATATAAATAGTGCATAAAAGGTAAATTACTACACATACACCTATTAATAACATAAGTAAAGTGCATAAATTTATGAAACTAGTCTAATAACCCTGCATAGTTACGTAGGTATATAACTATAATCAGAACAAAACAGTAGTAATATTTTCATTCAACAAAGGTGAAATATCTAAAGGGAAAAGAAAAACAGAAAAATAATTAAAAACAAAAGCAATAAGATTAAAGACACAGTTGATCAGAAATTTTACTCATTATAGAAAAGGTATAACACTAAGAGCCTTCCTATAGCCTTTGGGTGATAAGGTGTGGAGACACAGGGGGTTGACAGGCACCCCAGTCCGCTAGCCGGAACCACATGGGCCAGGGATCGTCCCACCGAACGCCTGCTCTCCTTTTAACGTGGGCATAATGCTACTAAAACAACACAGGGTGAGAGTAAAACAGTGTGGTAATAGTTTATTGAACCACAAGACAGGCAGATAATGTATAGAACAGTCCCAGCACAAAACCCAATGACGGTGCAGATTAAAGTCGCACCCTTCTGCTGGCTCACCGGGATAATGGCAGCTGTTGCTTCAAAGCTCCCAGGGTTGATTACCCCACCTGTGGCACAAACACAGAGAGGAGGTAACAACAAGTTTAGGAAAATGACAGTCCATTGAGGTATAAGGCCAGTTGACCCAGTTATTACATAGGTCGTTATTGACTTTTGTCAGGCAGTTTTAGTGGAATGGTGCAGTTGGAAGCCAGATTGTAAGCAGTCAAAGGGCGAACAGGAGGAGAGGTAGAAGCAAGCAAGCTTGACTGTTACCCTGCCACCAATACACTATGTAATTGAACCTCATGAAAGTGCCCAATGTAACATGATTGTTGGCCATATTGTTAGGATTAGAAATAGTTCTGTCTTCTGGGTTGCCTCTCTGTTAGATCCACGGTACAAAAGCAAATTTTGCCAGCTGCTTCACCCCCTCAAAAGGGACGCGTGCATGCTACAGTATCAAAACATACTTGTGGACAAGCTTAAGAATGATTTTTCCCAATACTGCTGTGAAGCACACAGTGTGCATTGCAGTTATAGACTTCCTGACCCAGGAACGTGGTGGTGTACTGATGGATAAGCACAGACCACCTAACTTTCATCAACTTGAACAAGTCAAGGATCTCCAATAGCTTTTGCACCTTAGGGTACCGTTACACCTAGCGACTCACCAGCGATCCCGACCAGCGATATGACGCGGTCAGGATCGCTGGTGAATCGCTAGGTGGTCGCTAGTGAGCTACTTACCTGTCAGACGCGGCGATCCTGCGTCCTCCCGCCCGGCTCCACGCGTCGCTCGTCGGCGCCACGGGAAGCCCAGCAGGAAGTGGACGACGAGGAATGGTCCAGCAGCTTCTCGCGCGATCAGCGATAACCAGCGGGGGAGCCGTTCGGAGGTAAGTATCATATGCAGCGATATCGCTAGCAATATCGCTGCAACGTCACAAAATCGGTGACGTTACAGCAATATTCCTAGCAATATCGCAGTGTGTAATGGGGGCTTAAGTCACAGACTGGACAGACTAGGCAATGGTGTTGTTTTTAGTGTGCTGCATTGATCTCATGCAATTACAGTCTGTCACACTTTTGTCGTGGCGTCTGTGCCTGCTGTTGTTACTGATGCTGATGTTACTAACAATTTTATGAAATGTGGAGACTCCATGTTGGGTCTTCATCTGGTTGACTGCCTGTAGTGGAAGGGGTATCAGAGCCCCATTATACTATTTCTACTCTGGGGAATTTGATAATGTCTGTAAAGCACTGTGGAACTAATAGCGCTACATAAGTGAGTAAAATACATAAATAAAATGAATTGATGCCACTTTTGTGGTGTCTGCCCCTAAATTTTGGAAATGTTTTGACTCCCAGTTGGGTCTCCTTTATGTGCCTTGTCTGAATTTGGCAGGGCTCTTAGACCACTAGGCCTACACCTATCATTGCTCCAACTGTTACTGATCGATGTTTAAGCTAGAAATGCTGTTTCAAGCCTTGTCCCAGGCCCTGTCCCATGCCAAAATGTGGCCTCCTGGCTGGACCACACAATAAGCACAAAGGATATACAGTGGGTATGGAAAGTATTCAGACCCCTTTAACTTTTTCACTCTTTGTTTCATTGCAGCCATTTGGTAAATTCAAAAAGTTCAATTTTTTCTCATTAATGTATGCACTGTAACGGCTGGGTGGTGGAACCACTGTGCCAAAGCCCAAGTAAGACCTGGAGGGGTGTGACTAGAAGCCGACCAATCCGACCATGGACACGCAGCAGCTACCAACACCGCAGTCCGTGGAGAGTCAAGGGAGGTGATCCAAGTGCTACTTCGTGATTCAGCTTAGGTAGATGGTGGCTGACCCCTAGCGTGTTAGGAACAAACTCACAACATTGCGCAGGCACCTCTATGTTGGAGGAGGCAGTTTAAATAGTAAGTGACCTCCAGATATTGGCTGGGGACACTTTAGAGGAATGTGTGCAGCCCCTTTAAGAAAGAGGAAGTGTGCATGTGCACTCTAAGCACAGTGCCTGAAGATCTGCTAGGAGTACACGCACCCTGGACAGCAGCAGACCTGGAAGCAGCAGGACGAGAGCCTTCGCGGTGAGCATGCTGATGTCTCTGCAGATAGAGAGTAACTGCTGGCAGAGATGTGGGCGCAACAAAATCTGCTCCCCATCTTGACTGAAAAAAAACAGAAATGTTAAAAGTTTGGCAAATTTATTAAAAAAGAAAAACTTAAATATGACATGGTCATAAGCATTCAGACCCTTTGCTCAGTATTGAGTAAAAGCACCCTTTTGAGCTGGTATAGCCATGAGTCTTCTTGGGAATGATGCAGCAAGTTTTTCACACCTGAATTTGGGGATCCTCTGCCTCTCTTCCTTGCAGATCCTCTCCAGTTCCTTCAGGTTGAATATTGAACGTTGGTGGACAGCCATTTTCCGGTCTCTCCAGAGATGCTCAATTGGGTTTAGGTCAGGGCTCTGGCTGGGTCAGTCAAGAATGGTCACAGAGTTATTTTGAAGCCACTACTTTGTTATTTTAGCTGTGTGCTTAGGGTCATTGTCTTGTTGAAAGGTGAACCTTTGGCCAAGTCTGAGGTCTAGAGCACTCTGGAAGAGGTTTTCATCCAGAATATCTCTGCACTTGGCCATATTCATGTTTCCTTCAATTGCAACCTGTCGTTCTGTCCCTGCAGCTGAAAAACACCCCCCATAGCATGGTTCTGCCACCACCATATTTCACTGTTGGGATTTTATTGGGCAGGTGATGAGCATACCGCTTAGAATTATCACCAAAAAGTTCTATCTTTGTCTCATCAGACTAGAGAAAATTATTTCTCATAGGAGTGCAGAGGAGGGGAGTCTTGGAGCTACCACCAAATCAGTCCATGTGTCCAAATTAGTTGAGCCACAATGATGCAACAGGTGGGTGCACATCCAGGCTAATAAGCATAGCAAGCATAGAAAAAGAAAGGTGATGGCACACCAAAAAATAAAATTAAAAAACTTTATTGTGGCAAATCAAGCCATATTAAAAACTAGTAACTGACGCATTTCATGTGCGTTCTTTGCACCCTTAGTCACAGAATACAAGACATAAAATGAAACATCCTTAAATACAAAGAGAAAACCAATCAAACATAGCAATCATTAATTATACATGCGCAAGGAACTCTGGAAAGGAACCAACTTTAGTAAATTTAAAACAAATCATTTCTGGAATTCATACCTTGAGGAAATTTGGTATCTAGCTTTAAGGTCCAAAATGCTTCACGGGTGAATAACATTCTTTGTTTGTTACCACCTCGAATCAGATGGAAAATTCTTTCAAAAGCCGAAAAAGAAAAATGAGGAGTGTTTCCCTGATGTACATTCACAAAATGCTTTGTTGCACCTGAATAACTAGCATTGTTTGTTTGAAATATTGGTAAGGTGCTCTGCGATGCATTTTTTAAATTTTCCTGGTAGTACATCCAATATATTGTTTTTTACACGCTACACAACAGATGCAATAAATAACAAACTGTGAATTGCAATTAATAAAAGAAGATATCTTATGAGAAAAAGCAGGAGCAGAAAAGGAAAAAACTTCTTTGGTTTTGTCTAAGGCAAAAGTGCGTGCAGTATATCGACATCCACTTATATCCACTGGTTCGGCAGCAGTGGCTTAGGAAGGGGGGTGCGGGGGGGGCGGGCCGCCCCAGGCGGCACGTGTGTGGGGGCGGCACAGCACGGCAGGAGCAGAAGTTCCTCCTCTCTGTCCTGTGGGAGAGAAGCGTGGAGGCGGCCGGCCGAGGCATAGTGACAGGGAGAAGACAGACTGTGTGTGTATAGCAGGAGATTTTGGCAGCGGCTAGCTAGCGCAGGTGGGTCACTCACCATTTGGGAGGAGGACGCTCTGCCTCTCCCCAGCCTCCCTCCATGCTCAGTCAGCTGCTGAGCTCTCCCTGCGGGCGGCTTCCTTCATCAATGTCATACAGACAGTCACACACACAGCAGACAGCCTGTGTAAGTAAGCGCGGGTGGCCATTTTATTCCTTTCCAGACCCCGCATCCGAGCAGGCCATTCACCTCCAGGCTCCTACCCCTGCTCCTCCATACATACGGTGCGTGTTGTCCTGACTATTTTTTGGTAACCTTTGTGTGTATTGAGCCGGGAGGGGGGGCGCCAAATTCGGGAACAGCCCCGGGCGGCAAAAGCTCTAGCTACGCCTCTGTTCGGCAGGTATGTGGACGATCTGATTTTCATTTGGAAGGGTCCTTGTGCAGATTTGGATTTGTTTCATGCATTTTTTACCATCAGCAATATCGGTAATGAAGTGCTTTTTTGGACATGTGGTTGGCAGGTGTTTTTTCCACTCATAAAATACACACTTCGATGTATAGAAAAAGTGTTTCTGGCAATGCACTTCTCATATCCTCATCATCACATGATAGACACACAATTAGAGCAATTCCATATGGAGAGTTTAACAGAATCAGACGGTTTTGTTTGGACCTGGAGTCCTTTTTGAAAGAAAGCCGCATTGTAACTCAGCATCTTTTGGATAGAGGATACAAGCAGCATGCTATAAAACTTGCATTGGATAGGGTCTCCAACCAACCTAGATTTTTTCCGGGTGGGTCTGACTTCTCTGATAATCAAAATACACACATAACTTTTTCTACCCCCTATAGCCCCCAGTTTAACTCTATTAAAGCAATTGTTAAGAAATATTTGCCGGGTCTTAAACAAGGATGATAAATTGAGGGCAATTGTTAGTAATGGATGTTGCTATGTGGCGAGAAAAGGTTTCAGCCCTCTCGCCCACTTTATTTAAATATGATTCTGTGTCCAAATCATGGTTGTCTACTGAGAGTTTCTACAAATGTGCACATTTGTAAAATGCTATTTTATTTTGTTAGCATTTTAGGAGGTTTAAAAATGTAGCATTGCTTTTTCATTTTTTCATGGAAATTTACAAAATTATATTTTTTAGGGACCTCTCCAGGTTTAAAGTGACTTTAGGGGTCCTATATAAAAACCCCAAACGTGATACCATTTTACAAACAACACCTCCTGACACACTAAAAGCTGCTGTCAAGTAGTTTATTAACCATTCAGGTGCTTTTCAGGAATTAATACAAAATGGCATGACAGGAATGAAAAAGTTGATTTTTACCACCTAAATGTTGTTGACGTTTGAACAGGTCAGTACAGCCGGCAGACTATAAGACCACTATTTGCTTGTGAATTGCCATGGCAAACATCATGGCAGCAGCATCTAAGGGGTTGAACAGATATGGACGGTGCCAACACTGATCGTGGTTTATGCAGCAAGTTGTCAGCTATAGTGTACAGCCGACAGCTGCTGGATTGTCACCTGTATGGGGATGCTATTATCTTATATCTCAGGTCAGTTTAAAGACATATTGACGGTCATTAAGGGTTTAGTATAGAACTGTTAAGAGTCTTAAAGTAGCCATACATGCTTATTTTAACCACAAATCTTTTTCCTTACTTCCACATATACTGTAATGGTTGGCTCAGTCAAGTGTTCATGTGCTTTCAATGGGCTAAGGGGAAAAGTTGCTGCCAGAAACCTGTGTAATCAGCTAATATTCTCTGAAAACAAAATGATGAGGCACTTAAATTTGTACTGCTTGATCTTTGTCTATCCTGACATCTTTTGGAGTTGGAGATATGAAGCCTTATAAACATCAGATGGTGGACCTGACCCTGTAAAATTAAGAAGTTTTAATGATTTTTATCTAAAATTAGATAAAACATTTTGAACTAATTTTAGCTAATAAAATTTAATTTTAGTAGCGATTAATGTTTCATTCTCTATAACTAAATCACACTGCTTCCAATAAGACAGTAAGTACCGTAAATTACACTGTTTTGTCTTTTGTGATGTATTGCACATTCTATATTCCTTCAGGCTTCACTCATTCATAATTTTCCAAACATTTCATCACATTTATTATTCTCAACAGTTTTAAAAGTTTGTAAATCAACAGTACTTCTCAGTTTTAAAATATATTATTTGTAACTCAACTCCTTGACTGTGACGTCTACCTTTTAACCTGGACAGTCAATAGATAAAACCAGTAATAACTTTGCTGAGAGTGAAGGCATAATGTACAAGAAACATTTTAAAAATAAAAGAAATTTAAAAAATATGATTTTTACATACTATTTTTAAATTTAATTGTAATTGCACAACATCAAAACTTGCTTTGTCTATTTATAATTTTTTGATATACTGTAGTTTATTATGCTTTGTAAACCAATATAAGTAGCAAAAAAATTGTAGCTTCCCTATAGTATATAAAAAAGCATTAAGAACAAAAATTAATAACACATTTTAGACCCTATCAGTCTATTTTAATGCAAAAGAGTGAAGTCCATAATATTGCGTAATTTAACCTTATAATGCTCAGGAAATGCTTTATATTTATGTCAGATTATATTCACTTTATTTATGAACATAGCTATTGCAATATACTAAATCAGACAATCAAACCTAGATCTTGTCACATGTAAATCCAATTCAAAATATTTCCATAACATATATCCGCTGGATGTTACTACTGTTTGTGTGTCACTCTGGATGGATTTAACTCTATGACAGACTAGTCTCAGTTTTTTCCACATTTCGTGTTTTTAAACAGTTTATATTTGTTATCATATCAAAGACAGGCTTGCAGTTTTCAAAAGGAAGAAGAGAACACAGCGCCCAAGGCTCTTCCAGCATTACATTTCTTATTCCATTTTATCTTTCTTGGTTTTGACTAATGTCAGTAACAGCTACTGGTAATAAACTGCTTGTTACAGCTTGCTGTTGCCTTGAAGCATTGGCTTTGATACATTGTTAGCCAATTGGAAGCATTTCCTGATTACATTTGCAAACTGCTTGTTTATTGATTGAAAGTTAATAAAGTAAAAGACAACTTTACAGCTTAAAATTAAATGAACAGTTCCTTTGATGTTCACATTATCCAATCATCCAACACTCAATACATGGAGGAAAAAAACTCCTTATTTCAGCATAGAGGTTACACAAGATAAATTAATTCTGTCACATAGGCAATGACTACCAGTCAAAGACATATACTCTAAGTATATTACACAAAGATAACCACAAAAATCATGAACTGAAATTTTATATATATATATATATATATACAGTATATATATATATATATATATATTTCCAAAAAAGAAGACAGCACACCATTTAGAAAAAGGTATATAATGCTATTTTAATAGCCCATTGGGGCTCAGCGACGTTTTCTCAAGTTTTCAAGTCTAGCTTCCCAGTTGATCGAAAACATTGCTAAGCCCCAATGGGCTGTCAAAATCACAATTTTGCTTTTTTTTCTAAATGGTGTGCTGCACTCATTTTTTTTAATTATTTGGAGGAATGGACCATGCATGGAAAGTTTTGGCACCAGCATTACCGAGCTGTTTACTAGTGTTATATATATATATATACTGTCACGGGTGAAAGTGTGTCTTACTAGAGCAGCAACTACAGGGAGAAAATTAAAATATATTTTACCTGCAGCTGCTTATTTTCATTTATTGGGGCAGTGTAGGGAACAGTTATAGTGACTGCTTCCTGCACTGTGAATGCAGCTCTAATTACTCCTTTGCAGTTTGATTGGTAGTTTTTTATTGCAGCATATGCTTACAAGGCAGCCTGTCAATCAGAGCTTCAGGGAATAGTTACAGGCATGCTCACTGTGTAGTGAGCAGTGTCTATAAGGGTATGTGCACACGCTGCGGATTCTGCTGCGTTTCCGCAGCGGTTTTGGCCGCTGCGGACCCGCAGCAGTTTTAGCTGCGGTGTACAGTACCATTCAAATGAATGGTAAAAAAAGACGCTGTGTAGACGTTGCGGAAAAATCCGCGCGGATTTGCTGCGGTTTTGAAACCGCAGAAAGAAGTGACATGTCAATTCTTTCTGCGGAATCCGCAGCGGGTTCCTATCTCCACCATTGTGGAGATGGTGAATCCGCAGGACCAAACCGCAGGCAAAACCGCAGATAATCCGCAGGTCTTTTGACCTGCGGTTTATCTGCGGTTTTTGCAAAATCCGTGCGGATTAATCCGCAGCGGATTCCGCAGCGTCTGCACACACCCTAACCGTTGTATTGCCCCTGCTCAAACAAGCTGGCTAATCCACAGTTAAATGCTTCTTGCCGGTAGATTACCCCTATATCTGCAGTTACATAGTGTCTCTGGATATGACAGTTTCCCTGTCTTTCCCATTTAACTGTTTGATTTTGGCACACGATCACAGAATATGTACTCATGACTCAGCAAAGGATCAAAAAGTAGATACTATTTCATAAGTCAGGAATTGATAAATAATCACCGTTGCATAGTTTGATAAGCCACACAAGTCTGTTAGGTGTGGGTCCCAACTAAAAGACTTCATGGCAACTGGGCTTTTACAGTTTTATCAAAATGTTTTTCAAGAGGTTTAGATTCATTTTCATCAATTTTTGTAAACAGAAAAATCAGAACAAAAATGCAGAATATGACCCTCTTTTCCTATTCCATCCTCCTCTTAATTGGATGTTGTTTTAGCATGAGACAGAAGGATTTCAGTTTTTTCCAGTGTTCTTAAGCTACATGGAAAGGGAAGCTTTTTTGATTTTTTCAGTTGGATTTTTGTGGTAATGCTCTTTCGTGTGCCTTGTTGCTGTGGTGTTGTGCCTATTGCCCAGAACTGGGCTTGCAGCAAGAGTCCTGTGTTGCAGAGATGGTAGTGCTGCAGTTGATAGAGGTTTACTGAACCCTTTACCAGATTGATCTATTAAATGGACTGGGTAACACAGTAACAGCCCAAAGCATAAAGGAGAATTTGAGCTTTCATCCTTGCACTTGAACTATCCCTTTATGTTCAAAGCTATCGATTGGGGTTTACTAGTTCATAATACATTATCTACTACAATATATTAGCATCAAAGATTTGATAGTTGACCTTGGGTAAAAATGTTGACTTAATGTGGTTTTAATTGTGTTTTTAATACGTGTTTACCTTTTTGTATCCATAGATGCCTATAATTGTCTGATTCATTTTCTTGAACATAAACAGTTGGATATACACTACCGTTCAAAAGTTTGGGGTCACCCAGACAATTTTGTTAATCAAATGCATTGCCAAATGAATTTAAAATCTAGTCCAGGCATTGACAAGGTCCAAAAAAAAAGATTTTTATTTGAAATAATAATTTTCTCTTTCAAACTTTGCTTTCATCAAAGAATGCTCCCTTTGCAGGAATTACAGCATTGCGGACCTACGGCATTCTAGCAGTTAATTTGCTGAGGTAATCTGGAGAAATTTCACCCCATGCTTCCAGAAGCTCCTCCCACAAGTTGGTGTGGCTTGATGGGAACGTTTTGCGTACCACATGGTCAAGTTGCTCCCACAACAGCTCAATGGAGCTGAGATCTGGTGACTGCGCTGGCCACTCCATTACAGATAGAATAATAGCTGCCTGCTTCTTCCCTAAATAGTTAATGCATAATTTGGAGGTGTGCTTTGGGTCATTGTCCTGTTGTAGGATGAAATTAGCTCCAATCAAGCGCTGTCCACAGGATATGGCATGGTGTTACAAAATGGAGTGATAGCCTTCCTTATTCAAAATCCCTTTTACCTTGTATAAATCTCCCACTTTACCAGTACCAAAGCAACCCCAGACCATCACATTACCTCCACCATGCTAGACAGATGGTGTCAGCCACTCTTCCAGCATCTTTTCAGTTCTTCTGCATCTCACAAATGTTCTTCTGTGTGATCCAAACTCAAACTTGGATTCGTCTGTCCATAACACTTTTTTCCAATTTTCCTCTGTCCAATGTCTGTGTTATTTTGCTCATATTAATCTTTTCCTTTTATTAGCCAGTCTCAGATATGGCTTTTTCTTTGCCACTATGCCCTGAAGGCCAGCATCCCAGAGTCCCCTCTTCACTGTAGAAGTTGACACTTGCGTTTTGCGTGTACTATTTAATGAAGCTGCCAGTTGAGGTCCTGGGAGGCGTCGATTTCTCAAACTGCAGACTCTAATGCACTTGCCTTGTTGCTCAGTTGTAGAGGGGGCCTCCCACTTCTCTTTCTACTCTGGTTAGAGTCTGTTTGTGCTCTCCTCTGAAGGGAGTAGCACACACCGTTGTAGGAAATCTTCAGTTTCTTGGCAATTTCTTGCATTGAATAGCCTTCATTTCTAAGAACAAGAATAGACTGTCGGGTTTCATATGAAAGTTCTTTTTTTTCTGGCCATTTTGGGAGTTTAATGGAACCAACAAATATAAAGCTCCAGATTCTCAACTAGCTCAAAGATAGGTCAGGTTTATAGCTTTTCTAATCAGCCAAACTGTTTTCAGCTGTGCTAACATACTTGCACAAGGATTTTCAAGGGCATTCTATCCATCCATTAGCCTTCTTAGCCATCCATTTGCCTTCTTACACAGTTAGCAAACACAAAGTACCATAAGAACACTAAAGTGTTGGTTGTTGGAAATGGGCCTCTATACACCTATGAAGATAATGCATTACAAACCAGACATTTGCAGCTAGAATAGTCATTTACCACATTAACAATGTATAGAGTGTATTTCTGAATCATTTAATGTTTGCTTCATTGGAATAAACTGTGCTTTTCTTTCAAAAATAAGGACATTTCTAAGTGACCCTAAACTTTTGAATGGTAGTGCATCATCTAAAAACACAAAAAATCTGGGGCCTTAATGAGACCCTCACCTTTAATTGTTTATTATGACAGGATCAGTTAGAGTAAGCCACTGTGGAGTGAGGGCACCATTCTCGTTTTCCCATAGGGTGCCAACCTCCACTGATAGGTTGCTTGACATATAGGTTATAAGATTTTGGCACCTGTCAGCAAGGTCCTATTACATTTGCCTATATACAAACAAGTCCTTCCCCCATCTTTTTTTCTGGTTCTCTATCTCTAACCTGTTAGACTAGGAAATTACTATTGTAGGGTCTATTGGGGTTTTAGATAGGGCCATTCATCACTGAGTGGGGGACCACTTCTCGTTCCATCGTCTAGGGTGCCACCCTCCACTATTAGGCAGTTATAATATTCAGGTTACAATTAGGGTATTCTAGAGAGAAAAAAATCATTTTCACACTGGGTCCCTAGGGTACTGTCTCCCTCCGCAAATAAATGAGTGTGCCCTTAACCCTCTTGTTCTTCTGGAAAATGCAAAATATTTCTAATATTAATAATTATTTCTGCTAGTGACTGGGTGATCACTCAGGAATATCTGGTGTCAGTTTTTTGCCTCTTTTCATTTTTTTAATCACCAATGCCTTTTTTTCAGATCCTCCCTCCTATAGGGGGTTGTTAGGATCATATATACAGATCTCAATTGATCTTGACATTGCCCTTTAATGATTCTTCATTGTTTATATTTTTGATCGCCTACCCTGCACTTCCATGATGTGGATCAATAGACACACGGTTAAATAACTTTTTCTTTCATTTTGGGAGCTATATACATTAGTCAATAAGAACGCATACCAGAAAAGTTGTTTGCGTTCCACCATTGCACTCCACGATATCGTGCATCGGAAGTCATATAGTGTCAGTGAAGATGCGGAGGCCGGAAATGATGAGTGAACATGCCAGCCCCTGAAGTGACGAGTGCATGTCACCGGTATGTTCCACACCAGTGCGCACCGGAAATTACATCCTCGCAACCTCATTTGGTGGTCTATTTAAACATTTCTTAATGCTAATGCAATGTACAGGACCTCCTTTTTCTTATACATGGTGGGCATGCACTCATCATCTTAAAAAAAACACATTTATTTAATAGTCCATAGCTCCCCTGATGATTTGACTGATAAAACACATCAGGAGCTAATCTTGGGAACACCCTGTCATGAATCCTATGGAATGTCCTTATGGTGGGGTAACATACAGACATATATGAGCGCTGACCCATCCCAATTGGACAAACAGATTCCTGTTAATATCACAGGTGAACACAAAAAAATCATCAACAAAGGTAATGTCTGTTTTATGAAGTTTGATGTGCTGATTCCAAAAATATGCTTAGTTTTGCTCTATCACATACAGTTTCTGAGATATAAGTATTTTTGTTATTACGTTATTTCTGCATTTTCAATGTGTGTGCTTTTTCCTATGTTATTCCCATTTCTTTGCTTGTCTTGCTTACCGCATTTGTCTGATTATAAGACGCTCCAGATTATATGATGCACCCCAAATTTTGAGGAGAAAAATAGGAAAAAAAAACCTTTTTTAATAAAATGGTGGTGCTTCTTATAATCCATTCATCTTCTTGCTTACCAGGGGTGGTGGCTGTGGTGAAGCGGGGTTCCAGGGTCGCTGCTGGAGAAGGCAAGAGTGGAGCATTGCTGCAGGCCTCAGTCTGGGATGAGGGGGTGTTCCGATGTGCGGCATGCCACTGCAGGTGTCCGATGCCACTGCTGCACTGTGTCCGGTCGTGGTGCTGCACTGTGTCCTGGTGGTGGTGTTAAACTGTGCCCCCGGTGGTGGTGCTGCGCTGTGTCTCTGGTGGTGGTGCTGTGCTGTGTCCCCGGAGGCAGCGCTGCACTGTATTCCCGGTGGTGGTGCGGTGCTGCATTGTGTCCCCAGTGCTGTCGGGGCTTTGCCGACACTCTGTGAAAGGCCAGAGCATCCAGAAGTTCTTTCATGGTTTCCTGTGTGGTGGAATCTAGGAAACTGTCTGCCTGGGTGCGACACATGCACAGATGGAGATCTCTACACCAAGATCTCTGGAAATGAGATCTCAGTGCTGAAATCTCATCTCCCAAGATCTTGGTGCCGAGATTTCCATCTGTGCATGCGCTGCCTCCTGGCAGCCATTTTCCTGAAGTCCACCACACAGGAAACCATAGAAAAACTGCTGGGCGCTCTGGCCTTCCACAAAATGTTGGCAGAGCCCCCTGCAGCACCAAGGACACAGCACCACACCACCACCGGGGACACAGCACAGCACCACCAATGGGACACAGTGCAGCACCACCACTGGGACACCCGCAGATGTGCACCAATATGGTATATCCACATTATAAGACGCACCACCATTTTCTACCCAAATTTTTGGGGAAAAAAGTGTGTTATAATCTGAAAAATACGGTAATTGTGAATTTTCTTACAGGGAAAACATCAGTAAAGGTTTTAGTGAGTTTTATGGGAAGGAGTATTGACAGTGCAGTCAACTAATGACTGCTTCTCAGAAAGGCACATGTTATGGGGAGGAGCTAACTGTTATGAGGTGGTAAGATTTGAGTCAGTCAGAAAAGGATGGTGAAGGCAGCAAGGACTGGTATGTAAGACTGTGATAGGAGACAGGTCTGTACAGGGATCTGAGCCCTGCCACAGGGAGACAGAAGAGAAGGCAGCAGACAGCTGCCATTGTGAGAGGATTTTCACTTCATTTTTGGGAGGGAAAGTCGCCTCAGAGGGAAGAAAACAGCTCAGCCACTGAGGTGTAACTGAGTGAGGGTCTTCACAGAGAGAGAACCTGAAAGCAACATGTCTGCAAATGTTTATCTGTAAGGAATAGGCTGACCCATTCACCTCACAACTGTATATAGTTATCTTCCAGATTACCTCCAGAAAAATGAGTTCTAAATACAAGCTGCCTCTGTCATCTCTGGGGAAATATCTACATATAGTCGGTCAGCTCATCGCATTTTTTTGAGTTTGACACCACCATTGAAGTGAACTTACTCTACTGTTTGATCTGATTTAAAGGAGAAAAATGCCACAAAGGTGTATCAATCATCTAAACAGATTCTGCTATGTGTGTGGTTCTTTTACACCAAAAGGCCAAGTACGTTCAATCACGCATGATATTAAAAAGATGTACCAGATGTACTTTAAGTGTCCACTTGGTGATCAAGACAAAATCTGGGCCCCTCACGTGATATGCTCAAGTTGTTCAAATGGTCTTCATGACTGGATGAATATGTGGTAAGTAGCTATGTCATTTGATGTTCCCATGATTTGGAGAGAACCCAAAAATCATAGTGATGACTGCTACTTTCGTTTTGTCAAACTGAAGGGCTTTTCTACAAAGAACAAACATAAGATTAATTACTCTGAACTTGAATCTGTGATTAGGTCAGTTCCACTTAATGGTACCTTTCCAGTTCCCTTACCACCGTTGTCTCAATTTTTCACGGTAAGCACACCGAGTTAAAGGTCTCTCAGTGTGAACAGAGTGAAAAGCGCCTGACTCTGTTACTCCACAGAGCAGTATGAGAACTGAGAGCACTCTATGCCCTGTTAGACGTCACAGCAGCATAGAGGAAATGACACTAGTGGGGTCCCTATAACTCTCCCCCCACTAACTGTATACCAATATAAGTAAAATTAATTGATACATCAGTAGGCTAAATGTTTTGACTATCCATATTGAATCAGGAGCCCCATATAATGCTCCATACAGTTCATGATGGCCTCATAAGATGCTCCATACAAAATACACCCCATATAATGCTGCACAAAGGTTAATAATGGCCCCATAAGATGCTCCATAGAATAATATGCCCCATATGCTGTTCCATAAAGGTTATGGCCCCATAAGATGTTCCATAGATTATGCCCCATAAAATGCTCCATACTGTAGATTATGCCCCCATAAGATGCTCCATAAAATGCTCCACAGATTATGCCCCATAAGATGCTCCATTGATTATGTCCCATAAAATGCTCCATAGATTTATTCCCCATAAGATGCTCCATAGACTATGCCCCATAAGATACTTAATAGAATGTGCCCCATAAGATGCTCCATAGAATATACCCCATAAGATGCTCCATAGAATATGCCCCATAAGATGCTCCATAGAATATGCCCCATAAGATGTTCCATAGATTATGCCCCATAATATGCCCCATAGAATATGCCCCATAATATGCTCCATAGAATATGCCCCATAAGATGCTCCATAGAATATGCCCCATAAGATGCTCCATAGACTATGCCCCATAAGATGCTCCATAGATTATGCCCCATAAGATGCTCCATAGAATATGCCCCATAAGATGCTCCATAGATTATGCCCCCATAAGATGTTCCATAGATTATGCCCCCATATGCTACTGCTGCAAAAAGAATAAAAAAACATACTCACCTCTCCATTGCTGGGGGCCAGGTGCAAGTGTTGCCGCGGACTCAGGGCCCCAGCACCTGAGATATTCACCTGTCCCTGGTCCACCACTGCTGCTCTGTCTGCTGGGTCCTCTGTCATGTTATTCAGGCAGCAGAGGGTGCGGCGTGCACTAACTACGTCACCGTGCCCTCTGCTGCCTGAACGTCACTGACAGGGGACCCGGCAGACAGAGCGGTGGACCGGAGACAGGTGAATATTGCATATACCTAGTCCCTCCTGGTGCGGTCTCTACAGCCCCCCTGCTTCTCTCCGGCAGCTATTCCTTCTTTCAGCTGTCACGTGCTATGGCTCATTAAAGTCATGAATATGCGCATATTCATGACTTTAATGAGCGGTACCATGTGACCACTGAAGGAAGGCGCCTGAGACTGTGGGAGAAGGGGGGCTGCAGAGACACATCAGGGGGGTAAGTATGATCTGACACCCCTGCCCCCCTCCCCTGCTGACACCCTGGTGTATATGACTCGCATATAAGCCGAGAGGGGGACTTTCAGCCTGAAAAAATGGGCTGAAAATCTCAGCTTATACGTGAGTATATACGGTATATACTTATAATATTATATACAAAATTATGGTCGATTTTAGAGATTCAAGTTAGACGTTGATTTCCGCCGCCATCATCGCTCAAAGAACTGGTTTGTGTTTTAACTGAAGAATGGGCTAAAATTCCTTTGGAAACAATTCACACCTTGTATGAATACATACCTCGGAGAATTGAGGCTGTAATTGCCGCAAAATGTGGACCTACACCATATTAAACTAACTTGTTGATGCTTCCAGGTATTTCCATTATTTTGTCCAACCCCTGTATATACACATATAAATTCAATGAGTATAGTATGTGTGCAAAATTATTGACATGTATTTAATAAATAAATGATTATTTCAAGGAAAAAATGGCATAGGGTCCCCCTATAATTTATAGCCAGCAATAGCTATGCAAACAGCTGAGAGCTTATATTTATAGCCTAGGAAGAGGCCATGGATAGTGGCTCCCCCTGGCTACAAACACCAGTGCTCATCCACCCCAGAGAAGGCACATCTATAAGATGCTCCTATTCTGGCACATGGCCTTGCTCTTCCCACTGCCCTGTAGCGGTGGCATATGGGGTAATAGTTGGGGTGTTGATGCCACCTTTGTGACATCAAGCCCCAAGGTTAGTAATAAAGATGCGTCAATTAGTCGCCCCCATTACTAACCACAAATAGTCTGATCAAAATTATGTTAACTAAATACCCTTATTATTACTATTATTACTACCTTCATGCAATTTTTGCAATATATTTTTTTACTTTTTTATTCCAGGATATTTGTTTTGTGTTTTGCTTTTTGGTTTTCTCTGTGTAAAGGTCATGTGTTCATATGCAATCACATTTTGCATGCACATTAATTTACTTTTTCTGCTCAGACCCAGTTTCTCATTTGTTTCATTGTGCATTCTGTGCATATAAGGGTGTGACCGCCCTGTTTCTGAGTTGGAAAATCCATCCTGTCTGGCCTATACTATTACTGGTGGTTCAGTCCCTCTGTCCTTGTTCACATTCACGTCACTTGACAAGTGGAAAGGTTTTAAATACAAGAGTTAGGACTGTCCCACAAGGGTTGCCGTGACGTGGCGGGATGGCTTCTACATTATTTTGATCAAAATTATGTTAACTAAATACCCTTATTATTACTATTATTACTACCTTCATGCAATTTTTGCAATATATTTTTTACTTTTTTATTCCAGGATATTTGTTTTGTGTTTTGCTTTTTGGTTTTCTCTGTGTAAAGGTCATGTGTTCATATGCAATCACATTTTGCATGCACATTAATTTACTTTTTCTGCTCAGACCCAGTTTCTCATTTGTTTCATTGTGCATTCTGTGCATATAAGGGTGTGACCGCCCTGTTTCTGAGTTGGAAAATCCATCCTGTCTGGCCTATACTATTACTGGTGGTTCAGTCCCTCTGTCCTTGTTCACATTCACGTCACTTGACAAGTGGAAAGGTTTTAAATACAAGAGTTAGGACTGTCCCACAAGGGTTGCCGTGACGTGGCGGGATGGCTTCTACATTATTTTGATCAAAATTATGTTAACTAAATACCCTTATTATTACTATTATTACTACCTTCATGCAATTTTTGCAATATATTTTTTTACTTTTTTATTCCAGGATATTTGTTTTGTGTTTTGCTTTTTGGTTTTCTCTGTGTAAAGGTCATGTGTTCATATGCAATCACATTTTGCATGCACATTAATTTACTTTTTCTGCTCAGACCCAGTTTCTCATTGTTTCATTGTGCATTCTGTGCATATAAGGGTGTGACCGCCCTGTTTCTGAGTTGGAAAATCCATCCTGTCTGGCCTATACTATTACTGGTGGTTCAGTCCCTCTGTCCTTGTTCACATTCACGTCACTTGACAAGTGGAAAGGTTTTAAATACAAGAGTTAGGACTGTCCCACAAGGGTTGCCGTGACGTGGCGGGATGGCTTCTACATTATTTTGATCAAAATTATGTTAACTAAATACCCTTATTATTACTATTATTACTACCTTCATGCAATTTTTGCAATATATTTTTTTACTTTTTTATTCCAGGATATTTGTTTTGTGTTTTGCTTTTTGGTTTTCTCTGTGTAAAGGTCATGTGTTCATATGCAATCACATTTTGCATGCACATTAATTTACTTTTTCTGCTCAGACCCAGTTTCTCATTTGTTTCATTGTGCATTCTGTGCATATAAGGGTGTGACCGCCCTGTTTCTGAGTTGGAAAATCCATCCTGTCTGGCCTATACTATTACTGGTGGTTCAGTCCCTCTGTCCTTGTTCACATTCACGTCACTTGACAAGTGGAAAGGTTTTAAATACAAGAGTTAGGACTGTCCCACAAGGGTTGCCGTGACGTGGCGGGATGGCTTCTACATTATTTTGATCAAAATTATGTTAACTAAATACCCTTATTATTACTATTATTACTACCTTCATGCAATTTTTGCAATATATTTTTTTACTTTTTTATTCCAGGATATTTGTTTTGTGTTTTGCTTTTTGGTTTTCTCTGTGTAAAGGTCATGTGTTCATATGCAATCACATTTTGCATGCACATTAATTTACTTTTTCTGCTCAGACCCAGTTTCTCATTTGTTTCATTGTGCATTCTGTGCATATAAGGGTGTGACCGCCCTGTCTCTGAGTTGGAAAATCCATCCTGTCTGGCCTATACTATTACTGGTGGTTCAGTCCCTCTGTCCTTGTTCACATTCACGTCACTTGACAAGTGGAAAGGTTTTAAATACAAGAGTTAGGACTGTCCCACAAGGGTTGCCGTGACGTGGCGGGATGGCTTCTACATTATTTTGATCAAAATTATGTTAACTAAATACCCTTATTATTACTATTATTACTACCTTCATGCAATTTTTGCAATATATTTTTTTACTTTTTTATTCCAGGATATTTGTTTTGTGTTTTGCTTTTTGGTTTTCCCCACAAATAGTCTAGTAGTCAATAAAACACAGACATTTATTGGTCTTAATTAAATCATACTTACAACTTCTGCTAATTCTCCGAAGCCCTAGTTCTCCTGTAAAAAAAACCATAAAATAATAAGCCAACAATATACCATACCTGTCCAGCGTTCTGTCCCAAGTCGTAATCCATATCTGGAGGCTATACAGTTTGCAACCTGGACATTTCCAAGATGTGACCGTCCCCGCTGCAAACTACTGGGGAATCAATGAAATCCTGCCAGCGCAGACTCAGTGACTAGCGGTGACGTCACTGAGTCTACACTCCCTCACTGCCTGAACTGAGATGAACTCTTGAGCATGGGAAAATTCCAGTTGATTTTCTCACGGTCAAGAGTTCAGCGGGGGTCAGGCTGTGAGTGTGCGCAGCATCAATGACATCAACGCTATTCACTGAAGCTGTTCTTACAGCTGGGCTGAACTACTGTGACCTCAGGACTGGCATTTTCCCATGATCCTGAGGTCACAGCAGTTCAGGGCGGCTGGAAGAACAGTTTCATTGAATTGAATAGAGGTGATGTAACTGATGCTGCGCACATTCACAGCCTGACCCCCGCTGAACTCGGGTGTGGGAAAATCAACTGGCATTTTCCCACGCTCAAGAGTTCATCTCAGTTAAAGCAGTGAGGGAGCGCAGACTCAGTGACGTCACTGCTAGTCACTGAGTCTCCGCTGGCATCATCTCATTCATTCAGCAGTAGTTTACAGCTGGGACGTTCGCATTAGCACAGCTCCCAGTTGCAAACTGTATAGCCCCCAGATGTAGATTAAGGCGTGGGACTGAACACTGGACAGGTATGGTATATTGTTTGTTTTTTTATTCCTTACCAGAACAATAAAGATGGCAAACTGTGTTTATTGTTTTAATTCATTAAAAGACTTTTTCTGGCCATGTCTTAGTTTATTTAACCCTTTACCAACTATAGGATTAGTAATGGATAGGTGTCTTATTGAAACCTCTCCATTACTAAGCCAGGCTTAATGTCACCTTACAATACAAAGGTGACATTAACCCCTTATTACCCCTTATGTCACCGCTAAAGGCAGTGGGAAGAGAGAGGCTAAGTGCCAGAATAGGAGCATCTTAGAGATGCAACTTTTCTGTGGAGGCTGGGGGCAGATGTTATTAGCCAGGGGGGCAATAACCATGGTCTCTTCCTAGGCTATTAATATCTACCCCAGTCACTGGCTTTCCCTCTCTGGCACAGAAAATTGCATGGGAGCCCACACCATTTTTTTCCAGTAAAAGAATCTTTAATTAAATACATACATGTTCCATAGTTTGCACACACAGTATACTAATTGTATTGATCATACACATCTATATATCTAACTATTCTGCATGGATTTACAGTATGTAAACCATGACTCCTATCTTGTCGGCTCCTGCATTGATTTTACAGAAGCTGACAAATGAATTAAGGGCTATTCTTCTATGTATCTCTGTATGAAATATAAAACATATACAGTGTGTCCGTAAAGTCATGGTGCACGTTTGACCAGTCACTGGAAAGCAACAAAAGATGATAGAAATGTGAAATCTGCTCCAAATAAAAGTAAAACTCTCAAACGCCTATTCAGTGCAGTTCGATGTGGGCTCCATTTGTTGCCCTACACACATTCAAACGATAGAACACACTGAACTTTCCACTGTACCGTTCACATCCCGACTGGCATGGGCTGCTCCACTGTATACACGGTGTTACGTCATCATCTGCATATGCACACATGCTGCCACATCATCCTACAGAAACTGGGAGGGTTTTCCTTTTATTTGGTGGAGATTTCACATTTCTATTGTATTTTGTTGCTTTCCTGTGACTGGTCAAAAGTGCACCATGACTTTACAGACACACTATATATATATATATATATATATATATATATATATATGTGTGTGTGCGTCACTGACAAAAATCGCATGGAAATCGCATTACTCTCACATGACATTCACATGACACTCATCCGTTTTTTTGGTCCAGAAATCGGACCGTCTTTTTTCTCACATATGGGTATGAGCCCTAAGGCCGGGGTCACACTTGCGAGAAAATCGCATGAGTCTCACATATCAATATTTGACACAGCCGCCGGCACTCAGGACTGGAGCACTCATCACCATAGAAATCCATGCAGCCGCACACTCTGGTCCCAAGTGCTGGCCTTGCATGGGCTCTGCTACATTTGCATATGTAGACACACGCGGCTCTGTGACATATGAAGACTTTGCCTCATTTTTCAAGGAGAAGATTGATAACATCAGACACAGTTTTGGTCAACAACCCCCAGAGCCCTTCCTCCTAACTGCCCTGTCCTCCTCCTCCAAAACCAACTTCTCCACTGTTACAGAAGATTGACTCTCCACTCTACTCTCAACATCACATTTCACTACCTGTGCACTTGACCTGCTCCCATTCCACTTCATCCCAAACCTCACCACAGTCTTCATCCCAACCCTAACCCATCTCTTCATCCTATCCCTAACAGCTGGTGTTTTCCCCTCAAGCTTTAAACATGCCTCAATCACACCTATCATCAAAAAGCCCTCTCTTGACCCATCCTCTGTATCTAGCTATCGCCCTATATCACTTCTCCCCTATGCCTCAAAGCTACTGGAGCAACACGTCCATCTTGAACTGTCCTACCACCTCTCTTCTTGCTTCCTCCTTGACTACTTACAATTTGGCTTCCGGCCACACCACTCAACTGAAACTGCTCTAACTAAGGTCACCAATGACCTATTCACCGCCAAGGCCAAGCGACACTACTTTGTCATCCTCCTCCTGAACCTGTCCTCTGCCTTTGACACAGTGGACCATTCCCTATTACTACAGACCCTCTCATCTCTTGGTATCACAGATTTGGCCCTATTTTGGATCGCGTCATACCTAACAGACCACACATTCAGCGTCTCTCACGCGCACACCATCTCCTCGCCGCGTCCCCTATCTGTCGGAGTCCCGCAAGGTTCAGTCCTAGGGCCCCTGCTCTTCTCCATTTACACATTCGGCCTCGCACAGCTCATAGAATCTCACGGCTTTCAGTATCACCTCTATGCTGATGACACACAGATCTACATCTCTGGACCAGATATCACCTCCCTACTAAACAGAATCCATGTCTGTCTGCTATTTAATCCTTCTTCTCCCCTAAATTTCTAAAACTTAATATGGACAAAACAGAATTCATCATCTTTCCCCATCTCATGTGACCCCCCAATGAACCTATCCACTAAAGTAAACGGCTGCTCACTATCTCCAGTCCCACAAGCTCGCTGCCTCAGGGTTATCCTTGACACTGATCTCTCTTTCAAACCACATATCCAAGCCCTTTCCACTTCCTGCCGACTTCAACTCAAAACCTCCTGCTCTGTGGCCTCCCCTCTAACACTCTTGCACCCCTCCATTCTATTCTAAACTCTGCTGCCCGACTAATCCACCTGTCCCCCCACTATTCCCAGGCCTCTCCCCTCTGTCAATCCCTGCACTGGCTCCCCATTACCCAAAGACTCCAGTTCAAAATCCTAACCATGATATACAAAGCCATCCATAACCTGAGTCCTCCATACATCTGTGACCTCGTCTCCCAGTACTTACCTGCACGCAACCTCCGATCCTCACAAGATCTCCTTCTCTACTCCCCTCTTATCTCCTCTTCCCACAATCGCATACAAAATTTCTCCTGCGCATCCTGACTACTCTGGAACTCTCTACCACAACATATCAGACTCTCGCCTACCATGGAAACCTTCAAAATTAACCTGAAGACCTAACCCTTCCGACAAGCCTACAACCTGGAGTAACCACCGATCCACCAAACCGCTGCACAACCAGCTGTACCCTTTCCTACTGTATCCTCACTCATCCCTTGTAGATTGTGAGCCCTCGCGGGCAGGGTCCTCTCTCATCCTGTACCAGCTGTGACTTGTATTGTTTAAGATCACTGTACTTGTATTTATTATGTATACCCCTCCTCACATGTAAAGCCCCATGGAATAGATGGCGCTATAATAAATAATAATAAATAGTAATAACAAGAAGATATAGACTCACATCTCTGCTACATACAGTATGCACATATACATACAAACATAGTTCTGCTGCATGCACACATACAACTATACACTGTCTGGTGCATGCACATGTACATATATAAATAGCACATTTAGACATACACAGCTCTGCTACATGCACACACAGACATGCACAGCTCTGCTTTATACCAATATAGACATACACAGCTTTGAAACATGTCCATATAGACATACACAGCTCTGCTACATGCTCATATAGGCATACATAACTCTGCTAAATGCCCATATAGACATATACGGCTCTGCTACATGCCCATATGGACATACACAGCTCAAGTACATGCCCATAGACATATACAGATCTGCTACATGCCTATAGATATGTCCATAGACAAAATGGACTTTGCAGGGCCTATACATTGCAATTCTCCAAAAAGTGATACCATTTAAAAAACGCACCCCTCAAATAGTTCAAAACTACTACAGGTATTTTTTTAACGCTTCAGTTGCTAGACAGGAATTAATGCAAAGTCGAATGAAAATAAAATTGTATTTTTACTCTAAAATGTTGCATTAGCTCTAATTTTTCCACTTTTACAAGGAATAGCACAAAAATTGGTCCCAAAAATATGATACCTTGTTTCTTATGAGAACGCTAATACCCTATATGTGGACAGAAACATCTGTTTGGACAAGCAACAGGGCTCAGAAGGGAAGGAGCACCATTTTAGTCTTGGAGCGCAAATTTGGCTGAAATATACTGCTCAAAAAAATAAAGGGAACACATCCTAGTACATTGTGTTGTTTAAGTATTCCCTTTATTTTTTTGAGCAGTATAGTTTGCGGAAATCATGTGCCATTTGTACGGCTCTAAGGCACCAAATAGCAGAAACCCCCAAAAGTAACCCCATTTTGGAAATTAAACCTACCATTTAATTCATCTAGGGGTGTACTGTGCATTTTTAACCTACAGGTGATTCATGACGCTTTATAACATTTAGGTATGAAAACAAAAAATTACATTTGTTCCAGTAAAATACTGTTTTAGCACCAAATTTATAATTTTAATGAGGGTTAATAGTAGAAAATGGACCCCATAGTTTGTTATGCAATATTTACTGAATTTGGCCGCACCCCTTATGTGGTTGTAGACTATTGTTTGAGCTCACAGCATGAATCTGATGGGAAAGAGAGATGCTTGGCTTTTAGAACCTATATTCTATTTGAACAGTTTGTGGGCTCAATTAGCTGAGCCCCTGAGATGCCAAAAAAACAGCACTGCCCCCCCACAAGTGACATAAATTTGAAAACTAGACCAGTCAATGAATTCATTTAGGCATGTATTGAGCATTTTTAACCTATTAGTGATTCACAAAACTTCATAACATTTAAATGTAAAAACAAAAACAAAATTTTTTTTTTAAAATATATAATTTAAAAAAACAGCATGGGTCTCCCCATTTTTGACAACCAGCCAAGCTAAACCAGACAGCTGGAGGCTGGTATTCTCAGGCTGGTAAGGCGCCATGGATATTGGCCTCCCAGCCTAAAAATAGTAGCATGGAGCTGCCAAGAAAAGGCGCATCTATTAGTTATGCCAATTCTGGTGCTTTGCCTGGCTCTTCCCACTTGCCAAATATGTAGTACATGTAATAATAACAATATTAGCAAATACCTACAATTAGAAATGTCACATAGTTTTTTTATTCGCCAAGTCTCTTACCTCATGTGTAAGCATTTCAGGATCTTAGGTATACATGGTCATGTCCACTGGCAATGACAGTTAGTTGCAAGTGGTCATAACAATGACTACCTAAGGTCCTGCAATGCCTGCACATGATGAAAAAGACATAGTAAATTAGAAAAACTGTACTAAATTTCTAACTGGAGTTATTTGTGTCATGGTTCCACCCCTCAGGGTGTCTGGGATGCAGTTACTGACAGCTTGGCTGTCCAATCCAGTACATGGGTGTGCTGAAGCTGTCAGTACTTGATATTGGTGATGTAGATCAGAGAGAAGTGGAGTAACGGGTGGATCCTTAAAGGGTCAGTAGGTGGTTCAATTATATCGGGGTGCGCCAAAAGAGAGGTAATCATGGAATGAGAGTGTTCAGCATAGGCGATTCTGAAAAAGAAACAGAGGTGTCAATAATCTGGCATAGAATGATAACAGCACTGACTAATCCATGCAGTCTAAAACAATGAATAGACAATCAATATACAATCATATTGTACATCAGAGATAAATTTGTAATATTGACATCAGGCCATTATCAAGATTGACATCACATGAATGACTGCAAGTCATAGTCCCTGTTGAGACCCCTTGGGGTCAGTGTATTCAACTCGTGGATCCAATATGCCTCCCTGTGATTTAGTATATTGACACGATCCCCACCTCGATGGGGGGGCGGGGTGAAATATGTTCAATAATTTGACATTTAAATTGTGCAATGCTGTGGCCCTGGGAGACAAAATGTTGTGGGATGGGTAATAGCAGATTCTTACATCTGATTGTCGACTTGTGTTTTGAAATTCTGTCTTTAATAGATTGTGTAGTCTCACCAACATAAAGTAGCCCTCAAGGGCATTTAATCAAATAAACTACAAAGATTGAGTCACAAGTAAAGTAATCTCTGACAGTATATTTCTTGCCTGTATGAGGGTGATAAATGGTGTCTCCTTTTAGAACATTATGACATTGATTGCAATTCAAACATGGAAAAGTAACCAATTTTGGATTGCGTAAAAAACGTTGTGTTGAAGATGTCTGTGTGGGGCCTATATCGCCCTAACAAGAGTATCGCATAGATTGCGTGCCCTTTTGAAAGAGGGAAGAAAGAGTTCGGTACTTTAAAAGCTTCAAAGTCTGGATGGGCAGTGCCTAGAATATGTCAGTGTTTACGAATAATCCTATGGATAATATATGCCGATGGATGATAATGATGTATGAAAGGCATTCGATTATAGATTTTGTTACCAGAGGATCTGGTTGAGATAGCAGGTGTATGCAACACATGAGGCGGATAGCCTCTCGCTAGAAATTTGGATTTCATCTCATCCACTCTTTGTGTTTGTAAAGATGGGTCCGAGACAATCCTATTGACCCTCTGTAATTGAGAGGAGGGTATGGAGTTTTTCATTCTTGTCAGATGAAAACTGTTATAGTGTAGTAAACTGTTATGATTGGTAGATTTGGAATATATGTCAGTAGAGAGTCGACCTGAGTCATCTTTAATGACCATGGTGTCTAAGAAATTAATTTGGCATGGATCATGTGACATTGTAAAGTCCAGGCCTGCTCAAGATGTTTTGAGAAAGAAAAATCACTCCTCGAGGGAATCAAGGTTACCTTTCCAGAGACAAAATATATCATCAATATACTGTACCTTTTCCAAAAGATGACTTTAGAGCGGAAAAGGTCATTGGTGTAAAAGAGGCTGTCCTCGTAATGGGCCATATATGCATTAGCATAAAGGAGCGCTACATTTGAGCCCATGGCCGTGCCTCTGGTTTGAAGGTAGTAGGTGTCCTCAAAGAGGAAGAAGTTCCTGGTGAGGACAATAGGTATAGATCACAACAAAGATGAATTTGATCAGGATCCATATTAGAAATGGATAGCAAATGGCGTATTGATTGTATGCCAATGGTATGAGATATTGACGTGTATAGGCCTTTTACGTCAAAAGAGACGAGGAGGGTGTTCTCAGTACTTTACCAAGGTTGGTAATGACTGAGAGGAATCCTCTCATATCTAGGAGAAAGGATGTAGTTTATTTTATTAGTGATGTGAGTATCTTCTCCAAATATATGGAGATGGGTGTTAGGATAGACTACGTTGAGGCCACAATTGGTCTCCCTGGTGGATGTTGTAGGTCTTTATGAATCTTTGGGAGTATGTAGAATACTGGTGTAATAGGATGTTTTTAATAGGAAAATCACAGGTTTTGTTATCTAGTACTCCTTTAGTAAGGAGTTTATCCAATGTGTTCTTGATTAACTCCTGGTTATAAAGGGTGGGATCTCTAGACAGTTTCATGTAGATAGAAGTATCATCCAACTTGCGATGTGCTTCCTGTATATATTGGGATTTGTCCATTGCCACAATGGCACCCCCTTTGTCAGCTGGTTTGATGATAAGGTTTTTGTCCTGTTGTAAGGATCTAAGGGCCTGTCTATCAAGTGGGGTGAGATTAAGGGAGATCTACCTCTATCTATGTTACTCAATGTTATGTGACACCTACCAATTAGAGAGGTATATCAAGTACAATGGTTTGCCAGTAATCATAGAGCTTTTTTTTAGATAAGCCAGCTCTATGATCACTGGCAAACCATTATACTCGTTATACTGTACCTCTCTAACTGGTAGGTGTCACGGGTCCACCTTTTACAGCTTGCCACTATTCATATGATCTCACCTTAGTCTGATCACGTGCTCTTCTTTTTCTCAGATAGAGCATTTTTCTCAGGGACGTGAGTTTCTGACAATTATCTACTATACTATATAGGTGGGTTACGGTCTTATTATTTTTATAATATTTTTGTATTTTTCTTTATTATAACTGATCCAACTGTATATTGCTGTACTATCTCTATATGTAAGCCTTGATAGGGCTATGATATTGATTACGTCCACTGGACTGTCTCATAAACTGTAATCTTGACCTCTTACTGTTTTGTATCTATATTGTATATACTTTCGTTTCATTTATGTTTATTATTATTTTTGTTTGTAGCACATTGATGAAGGTCTTGATGACGGAAATGTTTGTGACTACTGTATGTATTTTGGATTAAATTTTCTTCACTTCAACCACTTTAGTGTGCCAAGTAATCTTTACAATTTCTAAGGGTTTGCGAACCTACTTGTGCACCTTCCCTACCGACTGTGCTAATGGTCTTTATTGCCACTGGTTAACCCTTACGTTATGCACGCCTTAAAAGGTCACAACCTCATCTACATTTTCCTATAATCCAGTAGAGATGTTCAACATTGTTGCCCTATCAAAGGTCTCAAGTGATTTCTTGTGGATTCCTCCTAGTGAAACCTGGGAAAGGGACTTAGATTGTGGTTTGGGTAAGGGTTTGGGAACTTACTTGTGCACCTTCGCTACCGGCTGTGCTAACGGTCTTTTTTGCTGCAAAATAGCTTGATGAAGACCTCACATAGCCCCCCACTGCCGGCAGTGGCTGCGATGTCAGTACCCTCTCATGTACAGTTGGTCTCCTCTGAACCTATTATATCCCTCCCTGATAAATTTTTGGGAGAGAAAGACCAGATTAGGGTATTCTGGGAGAGCTGTAAGTTATTTTTTACCCTGCGTCCCCGGTCGTCAGGGGAGGAGTTCCAGCAGGTGGCAATAATCATGTCCCTACTGTAAGGGGTCTTCAGACCTGGACATTTTCTTTATCCCCACAAGCCCCAAAATGGTTTTCCATTGATGCCTATTATGACAGTTTAGGTACGATATATGATGAACCCGACAGAATCCAGGCCGCAGAGGCTAAGATCATGAACCTGGCACAGGGGGGTCGCAAAGCTGAGGACTACTGTACTGAGTTCCAGCAGTGGTCCACAGAAGTTCTATGGAACAATGTTGCTCTCAGGTGCTAGTTCCAAAGAGGTCTTTCCGAGACACTCAAGGATGCTCTGGTCGTCCATGACACCCCTTGTTCTTTGATGGAGGCCATGACTCAGGTCATTTGAATGGACCGCAGAATCCATGAGAGACATGGTGAACAGCATGCCGCATATACTACTCCCCTGGAGCTGGTCCATTTACCCAAGGTTAGAGTTGCCAGTCTTCGAGTTGCAGAGAGAAGACGGAGACAAGATCTTGGACTTCGTCTATGCTGTGGTCTCTCTGGACATTTTCTTAAGAATTGACCAACTTGTCCTCAAGCTATCAAACCATTGGGAGAACGTCTGAGTCTGGGTGATGGCCGAAGAGATCACCCAGACTACCAGGTACCTTTTTCTTCCTCTGATAAAGCACTGATAAATTTGATGATTTCCTTAGAGAACAAGGTGTTATCAACATTGGCGTTCATTGACTGTGGGCCTGCTACTAACTTTATTGACTTGGGACTGGTTCTGAAGTTAGACTTA
>NW_027361703.1:20992500-21070000 GCF_039654945.1 Dendrobates tinctorius
GGTCCATGGCCTCCTGGACACAGGCAAAGGCATCAACAACCCACTAGAGCGAGAACAAGGTTTAGACCGAGAACAAGTCCCACAGGACTGCACAAAATTCCTGACATCACGAGACAAGGCAAGCCACCAAAAAGACCGACTCACCAAATCTCTAGTACCAAAAATACCTGGATGACCAGCCAATGCAGAGCAATGAACTTCAGACATCACTCTCTTCCTCCACTGGTCAGGAACATACAATTTTCCAATGGGACAACGCTCAGGTTTGTCCTCCTGAAACTCTTCCAGAGCACGTCTCAAATCAGGCGAGATGGCAGAAAGAACTACCCCCTCACCTAAGATGGTAGCAGGCTTGGTCACAATAGGAGAATCAGCAAAGAAACTCCTAGAGAGGGCGTCTGCCTTGACATTCTTAGTGCCCGGAAGAAAAGAGACCACAAAATCAAAATGTGTGAAAACCAAGGCCCACCTAGCCTGTCTAGGATTCAAGCGTTTGGCCGACTCCAGGTAAATCAAATTCTTGTGGTCAGTAAGGACCACGACTTGATGTTTAGCTCCCTCCAACCAATGTCTCCACTCCTCAAATGCCCATTTCATGGCTAACAGTTCCCGATTCCCCACATCATAGTTACGTTTGGATGGGGAGAACTTTCGGGAAAAAAAAGCACAGGGATTCATTTTAGATGTTACAGGATCTTTTTGGGACAAAACAGCTCCTGCACCAATCTCAGAAGCGTCCACCTCTACCTGAAACGGGAGTGAGACATCAGGTTGCCGCAAAACCGGAGCAGAAGTGAACCTTCGCTTCAGCTCCTGAAAAGAAGAAACAGCCTCCGGAGTCCAATTCAGCACATCAGCCCCCTTCTTAGTCAAATCAGTCAATGGTTTGGCAATACCAGAAAAATTAGCTATAAATTTACGATAAAAATTAGCAAAACCCAAAAATTTCTGGAGGGCCTTCAAAGAAGTGGGCTGAACCCAATCTTAAATGGCCTGTACCTTGGCCGGGTCCATTTCAATAGTTGACGGAGACAAAATAAATCCCAAAAATGAATTCCTCTGTACCCCAAAAAGGCATATCGATCCCTTGACATACAGGGAATTTTCCCTCAAAATCCGGAACACAGTCCGAACATGTTCCAATCCTTGGAAAAGATCAAAATATCATCCAAATAGATGATCAAAAATTTATCCACCAAGTCTCGGAAATTATCATTCATGAAGCACTGGAAGACAGAAGTGGCATTAGTGAGCCCAAAAGGCATCACCAGGTACTCAAAATGTCCCTCCAGAGTATTAAACGCTGTCTTCCATTCATCCCCATGCTTAATGCGAATAAGATTATATGCCCCCCTGAGGTCAAGCTTTGTAAACCAGCAAGCACCTTTAACTCTGGAGAATAGATCAGAAATCAGGGGTAACGGATACTGATATTTAACAGTAATTTTGTTGAGGGAACGATAGTCAATACAAGGCCTTAATGACCCATCTTTCTTAGCCACGAAAAAAAACCCAGCACCTAAGGGTGAAGAAGATGGTCTAATATGACCTTCTCCAATGACTCCTTAATATAGGATCACATAGCCTCGTGTTCGGGTACAGATAAATTGAAAAGTCGACCCATGGGAAATTTACACCCAGGGCTCAGCTCAATTGCACAGTCATAACTCCTATGAGGAGGCAAAGACGCAGACTCATTCTCACTAAATACATCATAATAGTCAGCCAAATAGTCAGGAACATCATGCGACTGGGGAGAGGTGGAGAAAACAGGAGAATCACCACGGGCACACCGACAACCCCAACTCACCACAGACACAGATTTCCAATCCAAAACTGGATTATGGATTTGCAACCATGGAAACCCCAGAACGATAGTATCATGCAAATTATGCAACACCAAAAATCTGCAATTTTCTTGATGGTCTGGGGTGACCCGCATTACCACCTGGGTCCAAAACTGAGGTTTATTCTTCGCCAAAGAAGTAGCATCAATACCCCTCAAAGGGATAGGCGTCCGCAGAGGTGTCATAGGAAACCCGCAACGTTTAGCAAAATCCAAGTCCATCAGGTTCAGAGCTGCTCCCGAATCCACAAAAGCCTTAGCGGAAAATGTGGACAGGGAGCAGATCAGAGTAATTGCCAGAAGAAACTTAGGTTGAACACCACCCACAGCAAATGTGTGTGCAAAACGTTTCTCTCATTTAGGACAAACAGAAATAGTATGCGAGGCATCACCACAGAAGAAACACAGCTTATTACGCCTTCTGAACTCCTGACATTGTGCCCTAGACAAAACTCTATCACATTGCTTAGGTTCAGACATTTGTTCAACAGGTGGCAACACCTCTCATGCGGTTTTGCGTTCACGCAAACGCCGATCAACCTGAATGGCTAATGACATAGAATCGTCAAGACTAGAGGGAACAGGAAATCCCACCATAGTATCGTTTACGGTTTCTGACAAACCCTTCCGAAAGAGAGCTGCCAAGGCACCATCAATCCAGGTAGTAAGGACCGCCCACTTTCGGAATTTTTGACAGTACAACTCTGCAGAATCCCGACCCTGGCTCAATGCCAACAGGGCCTTTTCAGCCTGATCAATAGCATTAGGTTCATCATACAACAACCCAAAGGCCTGAAAAAATGCATTCACATCAGTCAGAATGGGATCATCAGGTTTCAAAGAAAACACCCAATCCTGGGGATCGCCGCGCAGCAAAGAGATGACAATTTTAACCTGCTGCGCGGAGCTCCCCGATGAGTTAGGCTTCAAGGCAAAAAATAATTTACAATTATTCTTAAAATTCAAAAATTTAGACCGATCCCCAAAAAACACATCAGGAGTTGGGATCTTTGGTTCAGCAGCATGTGAATGAGCAAGATAGGCGGAAATTCCCCACACTTCAGCAGTGAGCTGCTCCACATGATCAGACAATTGCTTAATCTCCATTGAGAAAAAACTCCTCCTACGGCCTCAGAGAAATAGAGGTAAAAATATACACACACACAAAAAAAAAATTCTGACACCTTTTTTCTTTTTACAATTCTTTCCTGCTATTGAGTACCTTAGAATCTGTGGTATGACTGGTGATTCTGTTATGAATGAGTCACCGAAGGAGGAAAAAACAAAAATACAAGCTAAGTCCAGAAAACCGGAGAGGTTGGTAGCTATCGGATTGCAGACCCCTGATCCTATCCACAACAACTAACAGTAGCCGTGGGGGGTTCCTACGATGCCCTAGACCCCTCGATCACAGCCGGAGAGCTAAATAGGCCTAAAGAAAGAAAGGGGAAATCTAAACTGCCCCGAGCAGACCCCAAAGCAATAGGCAGCCCCCAACATATAATGACGGTGAAGCAAGATGAAAACACTAACACAGATAGAAAGATAAGTTGAGCAAATGATGGGGCCCAAGCTAACTAAAAAGGACAGGATAGAAAAGCTGCTGTCTGCAATCCGAAAAAAACCCTACCAAAAAATGTCCCAACCGTCTGATAGGAAAAACAGGCCCTGAAGTCGCTAGGACTTCAAAAAGACTATATCAGCACTAAGGTAAATTCTGAAGACAGAGCAAAGAGACAAACTGATCAGAAAAAATGGAACTCAGCACACCCCCGACCGGGGATGGCTGAACTCCAAAAAACAAGGTAAACAAAACAAAACTAATAAGTTCAATAGCAGAGCAAAACTTATCTTTGGGAAGCAGGAATCAGACTGGTCGCCAAGAATCCAGCAGAGAAATCACCAGCGACTCAGAAGGGTGTCGGCTGCCTTATATCCAGTCAGAATTTCCTGTTACCCAGTCATCATCTACCAGATCAAGTGTTTGGTAATCAGCCTCACTACCTTCCTTCACCAGAAGATGGAGTTCATCCGACATCGACGGTGAAGGGGAAAATGAACTCACAACATTGCCCTATAAAACTGTCCCATTAGTTAACCCCTTTAACGAACCTCTTAAAAAATAAAAATAAAAAACGAAGCAAAAAATAATGATTTTTATCATACTGCCGAACAAAAAGTGCAATAACGCGCGATCAGAAATACGCATATAAATATCCATGGTACTGCTGAAAACGTCATCTTGTCCTGCAAAAAACAAGCTGCCATACAGCATCATCAACGAAAAAATAAAAACGTTATAGCTCACAGAATAAAGCGATGCAAAAATAATTATTTTTTATATAAAATAGTTTTCATTGCTTAAAACCGACAAAACATAAAAAAACTACCTAAATGAGGTATCGCTGTAACTGTACTGACCCAAAGAATAAAAGGGCTTTATCTATTTTATTGTACGCGGAACGGTGTAAACGCACCCCCCCAAAAGAAATTCATGAAAGGCTGGTTTTTGTTCATTCTGCGTCCAAAAATCGGAATAAAAAGCGATCAAAAATTGTCACATGCCTGAAAATGGCACAAATAAAAACGTCAACTTGTCCCGCAAAAAATAAGACCTCACATGACTCGGTGGGTCAAAATACAGAAAAATTATAGCTCTCAATATGTGGTGATGCAAAAACTATTTTTACAGTTAAAAGCGTCTTTTAGCATGTGACAGCTGCCAAACATAAAAACCCGGCTTAAATAGTAAATCAAACCCCCCGTTATCACCCCCTTAGTTAGGGAAAAATAATAAAATTAAAAGAAAATGTATTTATTTCCATTTTCCCATTAGGGTTAGGGTTAGGTCTAGGGCTAGGGTTAGGGCCAAGGCTAGGGTTAGGGCTAGGGTTAGGGTTAGGGCTAGGGTTAGGGTTAGGGCTAGGTTTAGGGCTAAGATTAGGGTTAGGGGTGTGTTGGGGTTAGGGTTGGAGCTAGAATTGGGGGTTTCCACTGTTTGGGCACATCAGGTGCTCTCCAAATGCAACATGGCATCTGATCTCAATTCCAGCTAATTCTGAGTTGAAAAAGTCAAATGGTGGTCCTTCCCTTCCAAGCTCTGCCATGCACCCAAACAGTGTTTTACCCCCACATATGGGGTATCAGCCTACTCAGGACATTGCAAAACAACTTTTGGGGTCCGAAATCTCCTGTTACCCTTGGGAAAATAAAAAAAATGGGGACTAAAAGATCATGTTTGTGGAAAAAACACAATTTTCTTATTTTCACACCCGGTCGTTATAAACTTCTGTGAAGCACTGGGGGGTTCAAAGTGCTCACCACACAACTAGATAAATTCCTTAGGGGGTCTAGTTTCCAAAATGGGGTCACTTGTGGGGGTTTTCCACTGTTTAGGTACATCAGGGGCTCTCCAAAAGCAACATGACACCCGCAGACCATTCCATCAAAGTCTGCATTCCAAAACGTCACTACTTCCCTTCCGAGACCCGACGTGTGCCCATACAGTAGTTTTCTCCCACATATGGGGTATCAGCAAACTCAGGACAAATTGGACAACAACTTTTGGGGTCCAATTTCTCCTGTTACTCTTGGGAAAATAAAAAAATTGGTGACTAAAGGATCATGTTTGTGTAAAAAATGCGATTTTTTTATTTTCACGCCCGGGCGTTATAAACTTCTGTGAAGCACTGGAGGGGTCAAAGTGCTCACCACACATCTAGATAAGTTCCGTGGGGGGTCTAGTTTCCAAAATGGTGTCATTTGTGGGGGGTTTCCACTGTTTTGGTATATCAGGTGCTCTCTAAACGCGACATGGTGTCCGATCTCAATTCCAGCCCAAAACGTCAAATGGCGCTGCTTCCCTTCCGAGCTCTGCCATGCGCCCAAATAGTGGTCTACCCCCACATATGGGGTATCAGCGTACTCAGGGAAAATTGCACAATAACTTTTAGGGTCCTGTTACCCTTGGAAAAATAAGAATTGAGGGTGAAAAGATCATTTTTGTGGAAAAAATATGATTTTTTAATTGTACGGCAGTATGCTATAAACTTCTGTGAATCCCTTGGGGTTCAAAGTTCTCACCACACATCTAGATAAGTTCCTTGGGGGGGTCTAGTTTCCAAAATGGTGTCATTTGTGGGGGGTTTCCACTGTTTTGGTATATCAGGGGTTTTCCAATCGCGACATGGTGTCCTATCTCAATTCCAGCCAAAAACGTCAAATGGCGCTGCTTCCCTTCCGAGCTCTGCCATGAGCCCAAATAGTGGTTTACCCCCACATATGGGGTATCAGCGTACTCAGGACAAATTGAACAATAACTTTTAGGGTCCTGTTACCCTTGGGAAAATAAAAATTGGGGGTGAAAAGATCATTTTTGTGGAAAAAATATGATTTTTTTAATTGTACCGCTGTACGTTATAAACTTCTGTGAAGCCCTTGTGGGTTCAAAGTTCTCACCACATATCTAGATAAGTTCCTTGGAGGGGTCTAGTTTCCAAAATGGGGTCACTTGTGGGGGGTTTCCACTGTTTAGGTACATCAGGGGCTCTCCAAACGTGACATGACGTCCTATCTGAATTCCAGCCAATTTTGCATTGAAAAAGTCAAATGGCGCTCCTTCCCTTCTGAGCTCAGCCAGGCGCCGAAACAGTGGTTCCCCCCACATGTCAGGTATCAGCGTACTCAGAACAAATTGCACAATAAATTTTGCAGTACAATTTCTCCTGTTACCCTTGGTAAAATAAAAGAAGTTGAACCTGAAGTATTTCTTTTGTGAAAATAGATAAATGTTCATTTTTTTTAAATATTCAAAAAATTCCTGTGACGCACCTAAAGGGTTAATAAACTTCTTGAATGTGGTTTTGAGCACCTTAAGGGGTGCAGTTTTTAGAATGGTGTCACTTTTTGGTATTTTCTATCATATAGACCCCTCAAAGTGGCTTCAAATGTGATGTGGTCTGTAAAGATAAAATGGTGTTGCAAAAATGAGAAATCTCTGGTCAATTTTTAACCCTTATAACTTCCTAACAAAAAAAATTTTGGTTCCAAAATTTTGGTGATGTAAAGTAAACATGTAGAAAATGTTACTTATCAAGTTTTTTGTTTGCTGTATCTCTGTGATTTAAGGGCATAAAAATTCAAAGTTGGAAAATTGCAAAATTTTCAAAATTTTCGCCACATTTCCGTTTTTTTTCACAAATAAACGTAAGTTATTTAAATGAAATTTTACCACTAACATGAAGTACAATATGTCACGAGAAAACAGTGTCAGAATAACCGGGATCCATGGAAGCGTTTCAGAGTTATTACCTCATAAAGGGACAGTGGTCAGAATTGTAAAAATCGGCCCGGTCATGAACGTGCAAACCACCCTTGGGGCTTAAGGGGTTAAAATGTTAATTTTTTTAACTAAACCATTTTTTTACACAACTTAGTGACACAAAAGAAAAGCTAATGCATGGATGTTTATAAAAACCTCTTTTGCAAACTCGGTAAGTATCTTAGTGTGACTGCATATATTGGCATCTTTTTCACAAAGGTTTAATCATTCAATGTTTCTCAAAAGTTTCATGCAAAGTGAAGCCACTAGATGGCCTTGTGTAATATAAAACTTCTAACATCTCACAGAACAGTAACATCTCAACTGTTCTTTTTAGAATTATTTCACAAAAATGTTACACAGCCTTAAGAGTATGTGTGTGTATATATATATATATATATATATATATATATATATACAGTGGGGGAAATAAATATTTTATCCCTTGCTGATTTTGAATGTTTGCTCACTGACAAAGACATAAACAGTCTATAATTTTAACCCCTTACTGCCATCAGATGGAATAGTACGTCCGATGACCAGCTGACATGTGCCTGCAAGAGCCGCGGGCAGAATCCCAATCCACCAGCGGCTATTAACTAGTGAAATGCTGCTGTGAAACTCTGGACAGAAAAACACCCACCAGTGACCCCCGTCACGTGATCGAGGGTCATCGGTTTTTCAGCATGACAACCAGAGGTCTCCTTGAGACCTCTATATTTGTTGATGCCGGATTGCTGTGAGCGCTACCGTGTGGTCGACACTCATAGCAATGCAGTAAATCTGCTACATAGAGGCGATTTGAGCATCGCCTCTATGTTGCAGAGGCGATTGAGTTGTGGCAACTTCTAACCTCCCATGAAGGCTATTGAAGCATGCCAAAAGTAAAAAGAAATGTTTTTAAAAATCTGAAGAAAATAAAAAAACATAAAAATTCAAATCACCCCCCAATCACCCCATTCAAAATAAAACAATAACAAAAATCAAACATAGACATATTTGGTATCGCCTTGTTCAGAATCGCCTGATCTATGAATAAAAAAAGGAATAGCCTGATCATTAAACGGCAAAGTGAGAAAAAAATCAAAACGCTAGAATTAAGTTTTTTTGATTGCCGCGACATTGCATTAAAATGCAATAACGGGCAATCAAAAGATTGTATCTGCACAAAAAAATTATCACTAAAAATGTCAGCTTGGCACGCAAAACATAAGCCCCCAACCGACCCAAGATCACGAAAAATTGAGATGCTATGGGTATCGGAATATGGCACAATTTTTTTAGCAAACTTTGGAATTTTTTTTTTCACCACTTAAAAAAAAACCTAGACATGTTTGGTGTCAATGAACTTGTAATGACCTGGAGAATCTTATCGGCAGGTCAGTTTTAGCATTTAGTGAACTGAGCAAAAAAGCCAAACAAAACAAGAGTGGGATTCCAATTTTTGCAATTTGGATGTTTTGGGTTGTCATTTTGATTTAAAAAGAGAAAACAGTAGTTTGACAATAAATAGCATCTCCTCCTGGTCCTCCTTGCACAAAGGCTGAGGTCCTGCTGCTGGGTTGTTGCCCTCCTATGGCCCCCTCCATGTTTTCTGGTGTACTGGCCTGTCTCCTGGTAGCACCTCCAGCCTCTGGAGACTATGCTGACAGACACAGCAAACCTTCTTGCCACAGCTTGTATTGATGTGCCATCCTGGATGAGCTGCACTACCTGAGCCACTTGTGTGGGTTGTAGAGTCCATCTCATGCTACCACGAGCGTGAAAGCACAACCAACATTCAAAAGTGACAAAAACATCAGCCAGAAAGCATTGGTACTGAGATGTGGTCTGTGGTCCCCACCTGTAGAACCACTCCTTTATTGAGGGTATCTTGATAATCTCTATATATAAATCTGAATGTGTGGGTGTATCACCAACCAATCATGAAGCAACAGAGTGGGACACCAACCAATCACGAAGCAGCAGAATGGGACGCGGTTGGAGAGTGGGGCTGAGGGCAGATAGAGCAGGACAGTGCTTGGAGAGCGGGGCTGTGAGGAAGACAGTCTTCAGGACAGGGGCCGAATAGTGCCAGCACCCTCCCAGCCCTGTCCCGGCTCAGTCGGCGCTCCCCGTCACCAACTGCGCTATCCCCCCTCTCCCCTGCAGCTTCCTGGCCTAAATTTAGTCCCTAACTTCTACTGCAGCCTACTACAGCGCTAGGCCATGCCCCCCACAGGCCGACCATTCACACACGCTGCAGCTCCGCTCTAGCTCTGCCCACTCCGACAAGCTCCTCCCACTCCGGCCACCATGCTAGGCCACGCCCCCGCAGGCTGCCCAATCACATGTGCTGTTGCTTCGCTCTAGCTCCGCCCACTCAGGCAAGCAAAGCCCACTCCGGCCAAACAAACAATCTGCGCACATCTTCCCTCTTAATGGGATCTCCTGTATGGAAGTTAGGGCAAATCCTTCAGCACTCTGATTCTGACCCCAGGCCTCTATTAAAGGGATAATTGATATGGAAGTTAGGACCATTGCACTCAGTTCTGTGGTTCTGACCCCAGGGTCTCTTAAAGCAATCATTGGTATGGAAGTTAGGGTAAATCCACTCTGCATTTTGTTACTGACGCTGTCATAGATTTTCTGATTGATTAGGTAGATATACCTTTGTGTGTGCTGTGGCCTGTCCTAATTAGACAGAGTCTTATTGAGCGCTCAAGGAAGGAAAGACACCACACCTGGTTAGCAGCAATCTATTCCAGCAGACCTCTGGAAGTTTATTGAATATCCTTGGTTTTATTAGTTCGTACAAAGGAGTGGTTACTCATTAACATAATGACTGAACTTATTATCTAATTCTTCAGTTTATATGCATGAACATATATGGGTGTCCGACCTGAGGTGACTTAAGAATCAGATGATTTACTGCCCCTTGTCTTACAATGTCAGCAAGACTCCAATATTGGCTTGGACCATCTGGCATAACTTCCCCTTCTGTATGTCTGGGACAAATGTCACAAGACAATGCTATCATGAGATAACATCAGCTCCCCAGACTGGTTCATGGGGTTAGGTCATCTCCAGTAACTAGCTACAAAGTTCAGGACAGCTGTGAATATGTAACTGTGTGCATATGAGTATATAGAGTATATATGAGTACATAAGTATATAGCATATAGCCTATAGCAGGCAAGTGAGATCTAGCTGAAATACATATACATATATATTTCCATAACAATCCCCCTTAGATATCAGTTGCCCTAAAATCCTGCTCATGGCCCAAAGTGCGGCAACTCTTTTATGCTGCCAGTGGTCTGACATACGCCCAGCACATACATCCTCCTCTGTACAGACTTTTCGCAAATGGGCGGTCAAGAGGTCTGTCCCTAATGGGGGTTTGGTGCAATGTAATCAAAGTCTCTTAGTTAGCAGTCTATGCAGTCAGTGCATGTGTATTCTCTATCAGGTAGGTAATTTATTCAGTCAGGTAGGTCATCCACAGCATGATTCCAGCTCAGGTGTATCTTCTGGTATGAGGGCTTTTCCCCGCAATGCATTACGTGGATCTAGGTGGAGGTTTTCCTTCCAGGTTGGTGGCGTCAGCACTTGGAGAAGGGCCATTGGATCTGGGATCGAGTGCTTCTCCTTACGGACTTTTCCCACCCACACTCAGTCTCCTGACTTCAGGGCGTGCATACCAGGCACCGAATCTGTACCTGGCAATGAAGGACAAAAACTCGAGAATGGACATTAGCAAGATTCTTGATAAATTCAATTACACATGCAGACAAAGTATCATTTTGCATAGTCAACTGCTAAGTAAAGAATACCCCTAAACTGGGTTTTTTACCCAAATAAAGTTTCATATTGGTGACAGCTTTTTCTGAGCCTATGGGAGCGTCTAATGTCAGGGTTTGTCTGTCTCTTGGCAATATTTTTTTTAGCATGCTGCTCTTAAGTGTCACACCTAGTCTATGGTGTTGTACGATGAGAAGTGTGTAGGCCTAAGTCTGACCCTACTGCTAATCAGATCTCTTGTGTCAGGTTTGCTGTGAGTGTGGGTCCCTGATCACTTGTTATCGCTTCTGGAATCACCATATCTGCACACTATTTTTGAGAGTAGCTTCTTTGCAGTAGTCTTCGCCAACTGGTTCCTTACCGGGAAGTCTTCAGGCCAGATGGCATGGGGGAACTTTTCCCACTTGTCCAGTGTTGAATTTGTCAGAGGCCAAACAGCTGCTGGGAATTTGGCTGTTAAGGTGTGAGTTGAGTCCAATCAGGTCATTCATCTGTGTCTTCAATTCTGTGCGGGGCCATGTGCCCATTGAACCACCGTAGGGTACACACTTTGAGATAGACTGGGTCTGTCTTGAGGTAGACGTTTTGAGGTAGACAGGTTTCTTGAAGCCCAGTGCTTTTGCCTTTTAGCATCCAGCTTTCCTTCTCCTCCTTCCGAGTTTGATCCTGCTACTTCTTGTACAGGTTTCAGGAAGTCATTTTGTCAGGTTTAGTGACTGGGTTGTGGTAATTGACATTCTCTGAGCTGATTGTGGGATTTTAGCTGAGGTTTCATCTATGTCCGTGACGCGGCATCTCCCCTCCCTCTGTATGAAGACTCGGGTTAGACTGTGTCAGAGGAGAACTTGGGACTCTTTGCATTGGTACAGATCCAGCCGGCATTCTCCAGGGATGAGGGGGAAGGTAAAACTGTTGCAGCCTTGGGACACCTTCGGACTCATGCAGCTCATCTCGGTGAGACGGGGTAAGTGTTGCCGTGGACTGCTGACCGCAGGACTGTGCTGGAGAAGAAGCATCCACACGAGAGGGTGGTGGAGGACAATCTTCTGGAATGTTCTCTGTCAAATACATCCTTTCTGGTAAAGATGGGCACCATTCTTCTGCCTCAGAATTCATATACACGTCAGAGTCTTCATCCTGGAAGTGATTCAGCTCATTGGCTGGTGGAGGAGGAGGCAGCACTTCTGTCCAATTCAGAGATGGCGTCTTCACTGGTTTTCCCATTGACTTCTGTTTGCCAGGTTTTCTCGTCTTCAGTCATCATGTAGCAGCCGTCCGGCTCTACCACCTCTCCCATTTTCCATATTGTCTTCCTCTGGCTGCTTCTTTGGCTGCCATGTCTGCCATGTTGATGCCCTGTGTCTCTACTGTGTTCAGTTTTCCGTGTGCCTTGACCTTCAACACTGCCACCACTTTTAGTAGTTGAAGAGCGTCCAGCAGGTCTCTGATGGCTCCATGGTGCTTCACGGTCGATCCGCTTGCTGTGATGAAGTCTCTTGCAGCCCAGATGGGTCCGAAGTCGTGTGCTATGCCATGCGAGTACCTGGAAGTTTTGTTCTTCGCAATCTGGCAGGCCTTTCGTCAGCTCTATCAGTTCCACTTTTTGGGCTCTTGGCTGACAAACTTCTGGACCATAGGATGTCTTGATTGCTGGTCACTGCACAGCCTGTGTGGAACCTTCGTTCATCATTTGCAAAACTGGAGCCATATACGGTATCGTTCAGATTTTTTCATCTGAGGGTCCATATCCGCATTCCACCTTGGGAGTGGGAGTAGAGACAGGTAACGGCTGAGAGCACTGAAGAGTGGTGGAGAGCAGCCTTGTCAGGAGGGTGTGTGCTGCAGATATTGTTATCTGAGGGAGGAGGGCCCCCCTTGCAACTTGATCCAGGCTGGCTGAGAGGTAGCCTAGAGGCCTCTGGTTTTCCTCCGTGGGTCTGTTTCAAGACACCAGTAGCATGACCTTCTCCATCCTTGTCCTTCCTTTTCCGTTCTGCCAAGACGGGATGGCTTCCCGTAGTCAGGGAGGCCTAGAGCTGGCACAGAGACCATGTAGTCTTTCAGTTTCCTTATGAGATGAAGGCTGCAATGCGTTGATGCAATTCTACAGAGGCGGCATTAAGGCTGGAGCACCAGGGATCCAAGTTCTGCAGTACGAGACTAGACCAAAGAATGCCTGCATCTTCGGAGTTGTTGAGGGAGCCATCTTCTCCTCCGCGGTCTTCCGGTTATCTGCTAAGTGTTTCGTCTAGTGGGCGATACGGTGTCTTCTTTTGACACCACTGGACTCTGTTTTGCAGAACCTACGTTGCTGCTCCGCCAGGCAGAGTAGAGGAGACATGGAAAGCGCTGTGCAGGTAGCGATGTCGATGACTTCTGCATGCTCCGCAATCCAGTTGACGGGGATGGAGGACAATGCTCTGGCGAGCTGTGAAAGGCTGTTCCAGGCCCTCTTGGGCATCACTGTCCATTTGCTCCGCACCCCCTTGTGCATTTTCAGGAACTGGTCATCCAGGTGAGGGGGAACATTGAGGGGAGCTTCGGGCAGATCCATTGCTGTGAGCACCGTTGCTGTGGCTGGCACGTTTGTCAGCAGAGTATGCAGATCTGGCATAACTGGGGTTTCAAACACGGTTGCTTTGCTCACAGCCCTCAGGTTATGCACCATTCAACCCAGTCTGGTTTTCCTTTCACAGTCTTCCTCTTGATTGAGAAAAGCTGGGACTGCATGATGATTCCCGTGGGTGAGGCAGCTCAATCTGGCCTTGTTCTTCACAGTGCCGTGAGTGACTCCCATCCTCTGGCACAGGGCTGGCAGGAAAACAAGTCATTATACTGGGGTCCTCTTCATCAGAGACGATGTCCAACTGAGCATTCTTGCTCTCGCAGGGGGTCTTTTTGCTGGGGCGTCTTCTTTACCAGCCAGCAGCAGTTCCTTTCACCCAGCTTGATCTCAGGTCTGCATTTGTTATCCAGTTTGAGGGGCTGAGTGGCTGTCTTCTGGTCCAGAGCCTGGATTAACTTCAGGGAGCACCTTCAGAATCTTGTCCAAGATGATCCTCTGGTGCTGGAGCTGGAAGCAGTGCAGCCATTTCACGAAGCGGGTATGGTCCCTCTGGGTTGAGAGTTTTCCTGGCCCATGCCAAAGTTCTTAGGCTGTTTCTTGAACAGCAGTTCCACTTAGACCTCCAGTTGGTCAGAGGCAGTTCGGCTCTGGGTAATGAGCAGTGGATGCTGGGCCTTCCAGACTTGAGTGACACTTGCACTGATGCAACTTGAAGTCTCCCTTGGACCATAGGCTTCCAGGTGCTATGTCCAGCACCTCCTTGGGTAGGCTTGCGCCGGTTGTTCTAGTGAGGCTCTTGTAGGGCCACCAGCATGGGCATGATTGATTCTTCTTGGGTCTGGGGTGGAGAAGAGGTCAAGGTCACATTTTCATGGGACACTTTGGTCACCTTCAGTTCCTGCAGTAGGTCTGCACTCATCAGGTGGGGTGGGCGGGTCTCCACCATAAACTGGAACAGGATGGAGTGCCCTGGCAGTGTCCTCATGCTCAGGGGCTTGCAAGCTGGGGAACATCTGTCTTGACCTTTAATCCCCATACAAGACACAGAGTGTTCTGATAGACTGGTGGGGTCGGGGATTTTCACTTCTGACTGCACCAGTGTCCACAAGGAAAGATATGACAGCCCCCAGTGATTTGAGGTATTGGATCCGCAGATGGGGTTCACATGTCAGGGGCGTGACGTCTGGTGGACCTGGTTTGCCTCTGTCCTAAGAACAGGGTTCTTCATTGTCTTCTGTGTTTCTTTCTTGGCCTATTCCTCTGCGGGATGACCTGGGTTGCCGGGGTGCTGTGCACTGGTTCCTGAAATGGCCAAGGTTGCCGCAGTTGAAACACCTGACAGGTCTCCTGTCCCTGCAGGGTGGTTGCTCCTCCATGTCAGTGGCCACCATAGGAGGGACTGTCCTCTGCACTCCAGGGAGGGATTCAATTCTTCTGGCTACTGCGAGCAGGACATGTACTGCTATTGTCCCATACTCAGGCCTGGCCACTATCAGTAGTTTCTTGATTGGTTCTCTTAGTCCATGCACAAAGGCCTGTGCCAATATTTGTCCGTATACCTGATCATGAATAGTGAGGCCTAAAATTTGGAATACTTACCTCACTCTGCCATGAAACTCATCTACAGACTCTGTCTCGGCTTGGCTCATGTTATGCAGGCTGAGTGCTTGTCTGGCTTTTGCCCACTCTCTGAGCTGTTCAATTAGCTTTGATCCTGATTCCCAGGAATGCACATCTAATTCTGATGGAAGCTTGAAGTGTTCCTTCATGATTGGCCAGAGTGTTTCACCTGCTTTTATCTCCATTATGGACCAGAGATCACTCCATGTTGCAGCATATGTCTGCTAGCTCTGCTGCATTCTTCGGTAAAATGGCATGGGGTCCATATCTAGGTTTGGCAGATTTCTTAGAATACTGAACACCTGACTAGGGGTGAAGGGCACATAGTGTAAGAGTTCTGGCTCTATCTGCCCCTGCCTTCTTGGTATCTGTGAGTTTCCCCTAGTACTATGCAGCCTAACCCCCTCTTCATATTCATCAGAGGGAGAAACATGCCATTGTGTGTTTGTCTTGTGTGTGGGCAGCACTCCCCCCCTCTGAGGCTGCAGCTCTGTCTGGCACATAGGATCTTCAGTCTCAGACTTAGCAGTTGCAGTCTCTGATGGACCACACCTCCTTTCTACTAGCTGTTGTATCGGGAGGGCACCTGTGTTGTTATGTGTGGGGAGTGATTCACTTTCTTCTCCCGATGTCATAGCTGTCTCTTTAGAGAGGGTGCCCTGTGGAAACAGGGACACCTCATTGTCTGGATCTGGCACCGGGCCAGCTGGTGATGATGAACGGAGAGGTGGAGGAGAAGAAGAGCAAGAGAAGCATGGAAGGGTGGAGGAGAGATTGGGAACAGGAGAAGAAGTGAGAGATAGTGGAGGAGAGTGGGGAGGAGACAAAAGAGCAGGAGAGAGTGAAGATGAGGGGGAGGAGAGAGAATGAGAGATGGGTGTTGGTGAGGAAGGTGGAGAGGGAGCAGAGATGAGAGAGAGAAGGGGGAGAGATAGGCAAAGATGAAGAAGATAGAGGAGGGAGAGAGAGAGATGGTGAGGGAGGATAGATAGAGGGAGGAGAGAGGTGAGAAGATGGAAGGAGGGAAGAGTGGGGAGAGAGGAGATTGTGGGGGGAGCGACCTGCTTCCCCCTTCTGCCGTCACAGAAGGCATGCTTAGATCCGTGGTCCCTCTCAGACGGCACAGATTAGAATGCTGCTGAAAACACTTTTTCTACACGTAAAAAAACAATCCTTTCCTGTTCACACTATCTGTTAGCACCTTCTGTGCTGTAAAATCCACTGTCACTTTAAGAAATGCAGATGGCAATTCAGATTCACTAGCTACTTCCCTTTTTCCTTTTCAATACATTATGCCATGCTACAGTTTAAAGAAAACTGTTCTTGCAAAAACCACATACTATGTCTGTTTTAAAAACTGAAAAAAGTGATCAAAATGTTAAAAACTTTGCCACCCCTTTTAACTTGCTAAAAAGGAAGGAAAAACAAAACCAAAAAACTTCAAAAGTAGTGGAAACAAAAATGGAAAATCAAAATTGACAAGAGAACACAGGAATAACCAAAAGCAGGTAAAAATTCTCTTTTTAACAAAAAAACTGAAAGAAAGAAGTGAAAACTAAAACCTAAAAAACTGATAAAATGTCACAAAAAGTGGAAGAAAACTAAAAAGAGATAAAAAGGGAAAAATGATTTTCTTTCTCTTTCTAACAAAATAAAAGAAAAGGAAAAATCTCTATGAGTAGTGAAAACCAAAAAGACTCACAACAAAACTTAAAAATGGAAAAAAAAACCCCAAAATCAAAACGTTGATAAAACTTAAAAACCACTCCGAAAAATCAAAGATCAATACAAGTACACTTCCAACAATCTAAAAAGTGCGCTGACTGCAGAACACACACACTTCCCTTTTTTCTGCCTGTGTCTCTCAGTAAATCTTCTGAAAACAATGGAAGAGAAAAAACAACTGGAGCTCAAAAGACCCAGCTTTCCCGAAAATTCTCACACTACAGTAACAAGAATAAAAATTTCCACCAAAAATGCAAGATAAAGCATAAAATAGGGAAAAGCAGAGTACAAAATATAACAATATGAAAAATATATATATATATAAATATGTATATAAATATATATATATATATATATATATATACACTCACTGGCCACTTTATTAGGTACACCTGTCCAACTGTGTGTTAAGACTTAATTTCTAATCAGCCAATCACATGGCGGCAACTCAGTGCATTTAGGCATGTAGACATGGTCAAGACAATCTCCTGCAGTTCAAACCGAGCATCAGTATGGGGAAGAAAGGTGATTTGAGTGCCTTTGAACGTGGCATGATTGTTGATGCCAGAAGGGCTGGTCTGAGAATTTCAGAAACTGCTGATCTACTGGGATTTTCACGCACAACCATCTCTAGGGTTTACAGAGAATGGTCCGAAAAAGAAAAAAAATCCAGTGAGCGGCAGTTCTGTGGCCGGAAATGCCATGTTGATGCCAGAGGTCAGAGGAGAATGGGCAGACTGGTTCGAGCTGATAGAAAGGCAACAGTGACTCAAATTGCCACCCGTTACAACCAAGGTAGGCAGAAGAGCATCTCTGAACGCACAGTGCGTCGAACTTTGAGGCAGATGGGCTACAGCAGCAGAAGACCACACTGGGTACCACTCCTCTCAGCTAAGAACAGGAAACTGAGGCTACAATTTGCACAAGCTCATCGAAATTGGACAGTAGAAGATTGGAAAAACGTTGCCTGGTCTGATGAGTCTCGATTTCTGCTGCGACATTCGGATGGTAGGGTCAGAATTTGGCATAAACAACATGAAAGCATGGATCCATCCTGCCTTGAATCAACGGTTCAGGCTGGTGGTGGTGGTGTCATGGTGTGGGGAATTTTTTCTGGGCACTCTTTGGGCCCCTTGGTACCAATTGAGCATCGTTGCAACGCCACAGCCTACCTGAGTATTGTTGCTGACCATGTCCATCCCTTTATGACCACAATGTACCCAACATCTGATGGCTACTTTCAGCAGGATAATGCGCCATGTCATAAAGCTCGAATCATCTCAGATTGGTTTCTTGAACATGACAATGAGTTTACTGTACTCAAATGGCCTCCTCAGTCACCAGATCTCAATCCAATAGAGCATCTTTGGGATGTGGTGGAACGGGAGATTCGCATCAGGGATGTGCAGCTGACAAATCTGCGCCAACTGTGTGATGCCATCATGTCAATATGGTCCAAAATCTCTGAGGAATGCTTCCAGCACCTTGTTGAATCTCTGCCACGAAGAATTGAGGCAGTTCTGAAGGCAAAAGGGGGTCCAACCCCTTACTAGCATGGTGTACCTAATAAAGTGGCCAGTGAGTGTATATATCAGGGGCACACCCTGCAGGCATAGAAAGAGGATGTGTACAAGAAGGAAGGAAAAAAACTTTTTCTGCTTCAGATCTTTGTGGAAATCAGCAGTGAAAAAACAGATTGATGCACATATAGACGTCCGGGGAGAGATCGAAGCCCTTATTTTGTGACACGTATGTCAAACAGCTGCTGGAAACCGATAACTGCCAACCACACTGGGTGCACTGCGCTCGGTGACCCAGGAATGTTTACTACGCTGTATCGGACGTGCTGCCTGGCTCGTCCGTAACAGGAATGTGATAAATCCCACTAAATTGCCACCACCTGATACCTGGGCCGGCTTCTCCTGTCCTTCCCTGTGACCAGGTGTGTTGGTGGCAAACTGTCAAGTGGTTTGGCTTGCAATATCTTCCCCAAGCTAACACCACCACGTGCCTGGCGTGGGCGCTCCTGTCCCTTCCTATGCACAGGTGTGTTGTTGTGATAGCTTGATGGGAGATTCGCCTTGTGATAACTCTGTAAGACCCCACCACCTGTCCCTGGGCAAGGCTTCTCCTGTCCTTCCCCTGTGTCCAGGTGTATTTGGGAGGACCTATCTGAGCGAGTCAAACTCCCCTGTTATCGGTTCCCCAGCAACCACAAGCACAAATCAGTCACCATGTTTCCACCAGTTCTCTCCCGGATCTAGACACACAGGACCACAGCAGACACTTTGATCATCCCAGGGTTTGGGTAAGAGTGTGGACTTTTTTACACTACCTGGGTTTGGTGACCACACTGACCGGCTAGAGTTGCTGACCCGGACTGGGCACAGGGAACATTCAGGTAAGATAACTAGATTTTCTTACCTTACTTATGGAGTTGCGCAAATCTCCATTCCCATGAGCCAAGGCCTTGGCCGGCACCTCTGTCCTCTCCGGCAGGATCCCCGTGCATTTTCGTCCACAGCCCCGCATCTGGTGCGCCAATTGTCATAGAATTTCTGATTGATTAGGTAGATATACCCTTGTGCGTGCTGTGGCCTGTCCTAATTAGACAGAGTCTTATTGAGCGCTCAAGGAAGGAAAGATGCCACACCTGGTTAGCAGCAATCCATTCCAGCAGAACTCTGGAAGTTTATTGAATATCCTTGGTTTTATTAGTTCGTACAAAGGAGTGGTTACTCATTAACATAAAGGCTGAACTTCTTATCTAATTTGTCAGTTTAAATACATGAACATATATGGGTGTCCAACCTGAGGTGACTTAAGAATCAGATGATTTACTGCCCCTTGTCTTACAATGTCAGCAAGACTCCAGTATCGGCTTGGACCATCTGGCCTAACTTCCCCTTCTGTATGTCTGGGACAAATGTCACAAGACAATGCTATCATGAGATAACATAAGCTCCCCAGACTGGTTCATGGGGTTAGGTCATATCCAGTAACTAGCTACAAAGTTCAGGACAGCTGTGAATATGTATCTGTGTGCATATGAGTATATAGAGTATATATGAGTACATAAGTATATAGCATATAGCCTATAGCAGGCAAGCGAGATCTAGATGAAATACATATACATATATATTTCCATAACAACGCCAGGCCTTTCTTAAAGGGATCCCCGGTATGGAAGTTAGGGCAATTCCACTCAGTGTTCTGGTTCTGACCCCAGGCTCCTCTTAAAGGGATCCACGGTTAGGAAGTCAGGGCAATTGCCTTCAAATGCTCTAGTACTGACTCCAGGCCTCTATTAAAGGTATCATTAAAGGTATCATTGGTATGGAAGCCAGGGAAAATCCATCCAGCGCTTTGGTTTTGACCCCAGGCCTCTCTTAAAGGGATCCCCGGTATGGAACTTAGGACTGTTCCACTCAGCGCTGTGGTTCTGACCCCATGGCCTCTTAAACGGATCATTGGTATGGAAGTTAGGGTAATTCCACTCAGAGCTCTGATTCTGACCCCAGGCCCCTCTTAAAGGGATCCCTGGTATGGAAGTGAGGGCAAATCCACTCTGCGCTTTGGTACTGACCCCAGGCCCCTCTTAAAAGGGATCCCCAGTATGGAAGTGAGGGCAAATCCACTCTGTGCTCTGATTCTGGCCCCAGGCCTCTCTTAAAGGGATCTCCGGTATGGAGGTTAGGGTCATCACACCCCACTTTCACTCACACCTGATTGTCTTTAGCTGTACATATATTCAGTACCATGGGTCTGCTCCAGACGTAGTCGGCTCCATCTATTTCAAAATCCATATTTCAAAGTACAGATTTCTAAGTACACTACTCTGAATTAGACTAGAATTGGACTGGAATTTGACTGTAAGGTAACGGACTATAACATCACAACAATGTTTCGGCTTCTTTTTCCTATCACCCCCATACTACTCTATTTTTCCCTAACTCCTGTAACCCCCCTCCTAGTAAGGAACTAGTCATTTCCCCCTCCATCCTTCCCAGCCATCTCTCCTCTTCTTCAGAACTGTTCCTCTACGTACAATCCATTTTCTCCAGACACACACGGTCACATCATGTCCTATCCTGCTCCCACCTTCTAATTCTCTGTCTACTACTCCTCGTTGCTGGCAACGTATCCCCAAATCCTGGCCCTCCTCAACACATCCTTACACTCACTTCCAACAGCCTGCCATGATCCTCTACACGTCTTAGCAACCATGATAACCTCATACCCATTCATCCAGCCCCCACTCCCCCAACCCCCTTACCTGGAGCTCCTTGTCATCACTGAAACCTGGCTCACTCCCTCTGACACAACCTCTCCAGCTGTGCTTTCCTATGGCGGATTCCATCTCTCTCACACCCCTCGCCCCTCAACAAACGTGGTGGAGGAGTTGGCTTGCTCCTGTCTGATACCTGCTCTTTTACCTCTATTCCTCTGCCCCCTCCGCTACTCTTACCTCGTTCGAGACGCACTCCGTCCGCATCTATTCCCCCTCCAACATCCAACTGGCTATCATCTACCGCCCCCCAGAACTAGCCATGTCCACCATTCTCGACCACTTCACCACCTGGCTACTCCAATTCCTTTCTGCTGACATCCCCACCAACATTATGGGCGATTTCAACATCCCCATTGTCACTTCCATCCCGGCTGCCTCTAAACGTCTATCGCTCACGGCTTCCCTCGGCCTCGTTCAATGGTTCTCTGCGGCCACTCACAAAGATGGTCAAACGCTGGACCTTATCTTCATCCGTCTCTGCTCCCTCACTAATCTCAATAACTCATCCCTCCCCCTCAGATACAAAGCAGATATGCCTAAATGCATCTGCACTAATACAGGGTGCAGCAGACCCAAGTAAAATGGCAACTGCACAGGTGCATAAATACCAAATGAAACAGCCAGCCTACAATCAGGGATTGGCTGTGTGCTACACCGGGCTCTTCAGCTAGTTGTCAATAATTTCCATCTGTTTTCTATTCCAATTGCACAAAAGCATGTGAAGTTTAATTTACTTGGAGTTATATTCTGTTGTTTAAGTGTTCCCTTTATTTTTTTGAGCAGTGTATATATTTACTGTGTATATACACTACTCACAAAAACTTAGGGATATTTGACTTTTGGGTGAAACTAATGGAGAATGTACGGCTATGGTTTACGCTATAGTGACATTTTTTCATGAAATTATGGCATTTAAGTAGAAGCATGCAGTGGTGATTTCCTCATATGAAACAACTTATTGAAACTAAAGCCAAAAACAGTGGCAAATAAAATAAGTATTGATCATTTCACCAATTTTCTAAGTAAATATATTTCTAAAGGTGCTATTGACATGAAATTAATCCACACAGAGAAAGAAATCAATCAAACCTTAGATGTCCATAAATTAAGCTATATGTAATATTGAGAAATGGCACAGGAAAAATGTATTTAACACATGAAGAAAAAGAAGTACAAAAAGCTTTGGAAAGTCATGACACCAGATGATGTCTATCAGTAATTAGAAAGCAATCCTGCCACTTAGTGAAAAATAATATCAGCTGGTTCAACTGATTGTCTGTAAAATGCTTTCTCATTACCAAGGTGTCACACAAGAAGCATCTCATGATGGGTAAAACCAGTGAAGTGTCTCAAAACCTTTGCAACTTTTTGTTGCAAAACATACTGATGGCATTGGTTCCAGAAGAAATTCTAAACTACTGAAGGTTCCTGCGAGCACTGTTGGGCCATAATCAGGAAGTGGAAAGAACATAATTTCAACATAAACCAGCCATGACTAGGTGCTCCCCGCAAGAGTTCAGGAAGAGGAGTGAAATTAATTATCAGAAGAGTTGTCCAAGAGCCAAGGCTCACCTGTCGAGAGCTACAGAAAGAGATGGAATCAGCAGGTACAATGATTTCAAAGAAAACTATAAGTAATGCACTCAACCTCCATAACCTGTGTGCATGCTCACTATGCAAAACTCCACTGCTGAACAAAAAGCATGTTCAATGGTGTTTAAAGTTTGCTCAACAACATTTAGATAAGCTTGTGAAATACTGGGAGAATATAGTCTGGTCACATAAGACCAAAATTTAACTCTTTGGATGCCATGATACACACCATGTTTGGAGACCAAAAGGCACTGCATATCACCCCAAAAACACCATACCAACAGTGAAGTTTAGATGTGGGAACATCATCATGGCTTAGGGCTGCTTTTCATTATATGATTGAAAGAAAGATTAATGGACAAATGTACAAAGACATTCTTGACACATAACTTAATTTATGGGCATCTATGGTTTGATTTATTTGCCTGTGTGGATTGAACGGGATGTTATGTTACCGACGCATTCAATAGATATTTCACCAGCTATGCACTATATATATAATGTGTATTCCTAAACAATACATTTGCACAAGTTTTCTTTTTGCATACATTACTGCATCAAAATACCTCCCACTGGCTGTAGACTGGTATATGATAATTCGGATACTTGAGCTTGTTGCTTGTATTCAAATGTCATTAAATCTTTTCATCAGTAGCAGAACAACATTTACATTTTGATCGTTAAATTATTACAAATCAGTGATACAAGCTGTGGGACTGCAATAAAACTAAAATATGTAGTGGTTTCATCCTAAATCTACTTTTCATTTGTAAAGCCGAGCTCCAGGAGTTCTTTGTTCCTTTATGCAAGTGCTTTGCTGTTTATCCATAGAAACTAATTGACATAGCACAGACCAAGTGACATAGTCCAGTGACATCTTCATCCAATACTTAAATACTAAGGTGGAGGATAATGTTTTCATATTGTTTCCATCTTGCTAAAGCTTGCAATTACTGTTAGAACTTAGTGGCCGGGTCTACAGACTACACACAGAATTTCTGTTCGGAGAATATATTTATACATTGTTGAATAATAAATTATATCCTCCTAATGAATTAGGAGTAAAATGATAATGTAAGTGATATTACAGAACTTCCTATAATTACCTAATCTAAACTTATGAAGAAGTTTTTAAAACCCCTAGTGAATGATTGTGGTCACTACAATGATTGCAGACAGATACATTGCCATTTTAAAATACTGTATTATTTTGATTAGTGATATATTTATCGTACTGGAAAAGTTGGAATAGCAATATTTTTAAATAATGCTAGAAATAATGATTTAACTTATGCAAAATAAACAGGAAGACCTGCACTATGTATGCCCAATCACTTTTTTTTATTATTGTTTTTGCACATTTAGGCTATGCTCCCTCAATGTGCTTTTGGTAAGTTTTTGATGCTGCAGAATTTCTGCACTGCTTCTGCACCTATCATTTAAGGCTGGTTTCACATTTGTGGATGGAGGGCTGCGGACTTCCTCCATGAAGCCCTGCCCCCTGCCGCACCTCCTCTAGTCAGCTCCGCCTATTTCTGCATGCTGCTTCATGTGGCCTGCGTACCCTAGCTTTAACATTGGGTACACAGGCCGTGCTGCAGTAGGCGGATGCTGCCGCATGCGTCACTTTGATGGTATGGCGACCTGCATAGAACACATCATGTTGGAATTTTATGCGGGTGCCGCATCGTCAAAGCAACACATGCAGCGACATCCGCAAACTGAGGCACGGTCTGTGTACCCAATGTTAAAGATAGGGTACACAAGCCGCATGAAGCCGTATGCAGAAATAGGCCGAGCTGACAGGAAGAGGCACGGCAGGGGGGCGGAGCTTCACAGAGGAAGACCACAGCCCTCCATCCGCAAATGTGAAACTAGCCTTAGTTAGGTTACTTGCAGTTTTTCATTGCGTTTTTATGTACTTTTTTGTTAGCGTTTTTAGGTGCAATTTTTATGCATTTTGATACTGCATTTATTGTCTCTTTTTGATGTGTCATGACTCATGATCTAAATAAAGTTGCCTTGTTTTTGTGATCACATTGTGTCGATGGTCTGCATGTTGATCCTCAGCCACAAGATGGCTGCGGAGTCCTTCAGGCTCAAGCAGGGAAGGTGGCTTGTAAGCAGATGCTAAGAGCATTGCAGAGTATCAGATCAGCAATCTGTTAGTATAAAGTCATGTCTCATCCTGGGACAATGGCAAAAAGTTTAAAAAATAAAAGGTGTAAAAATATAAACAAAAATCTCCAAATAAAAAACAATAAAAAAATATATTTTTTCAATAAATACATTTATTTAGGTAACAAAAAAGTACACATAATTGGCAATGCCATTCCCAGAACGATACAACCTATAAAACTGCCCCACTAGTTAACCCCTTCAGTGAACACAGTAAAAAAGAGGCATAAAACTATGCTTCATCATCACACTGCCGAGCAAAAAGTGCAACACCTGCTGTTGATTTGTTCATTCTGCCTCCCAAAGATCACAATAAGGCTCAGCTCACTTTTATCCTGCGCTCTGCACTGAATGCTTACATCGTAGTTTCCATGTAAATCTCTCAAATACGTGATTCAGATGGAACCCCCGATGGAAGATTTCATGTAATGAGGCAGATGGAGGCACTGTGGACCCCATAGGACCTGTAATCCTGTGGTGTCCATCTTTTTAGGTGAGCATAAAAGCGTGGTCAACTACAGTTTTGTGCACTTCTGAAAAGAACAACGCTAAACAGAGGCCAGACACAGTCCAGAGTAACTCTGCTGCTGCATTATAATGAATAGATCCCTCAGAAGTTTCATCTGTGACATCACTCAGAGATCTAAATGAAAACTCGAAAGTAAGTGCTCAGCATAGAGCGCCAGATAAATGTGATCCTAAATGTTATGTAAAATTTTCCCAATAAAAGCTTCAACTCAATCCACAAAAAAGCAAGTCCCCTCTCAGTTCTGTCATCTGTCAATGGAAAAATAGGGGGCTTTCACATTATTGGTAGTGGTAGCATAAAGGTTCTGGAAAAGTGAAATAGCTTCTTGCCTCTCAAAAGAAATTCAGCAAATTCTGCGCTCCCAAAATCAAATACCCCCCTCTCTTCTGAGCCCCAGTGTGCCTAAACCACATTGAGCTCCCACATGTTTGTTATTTCTGTAGTGATTAGAGCCTGCCTAATTTACAGGTGCGTGTCTTCAGAAGCTGGGCATACTGTACTGGTCACTACAACGTACTGGTTATTTCAACATACCGGTCACTACAATGGCAGTTTGCAATTTTCACTCAGCTTGTTTCTGGAAAACACCCATGAAGTAAAAATCTCACTATATAGCCAAAGGGCTCTAATTTCCAAAATGGTGTCACTTGAGGGAGGGATTTTGCTCTTCTAGCACTTAGGGGCTCTGTATGTGGAGTCTGCAAACTATTCTCGCCGTGTGACTAAACAGTACTTTACAGCCATATATAGGGTATTTGTACATTCAGAAGAAATCATGCGACACATTTTGGTGCCATTTTTACCCATTTCCCGGTATGAAAATGTACAATTTGGGTCTAACACACATTCTTGGTGGTAAAATATAAATATTTTTTTTTTACTGCCTAATGGTATAAAATTCTGTGCCACACCTGTGGTCAATACACTTGTCGAATGTGGTTTTGAGCACCCTGCAGGGTGCAGTTTTTAGAATAGTGTCCCTTTCTGGGTGTTTTCTGTCATATAGGTCCCTCAAAGTCACTTCAAAGGCAATGTCGTCCCTAAAAAAATTCAAATAAAATAATTAAATGCATATTATACATGCGATCATGCTGCAGTGCAGGTGCCGTTGCAGAGCACCACATAAAGACCCCCCATAGGCCGCCCCGGAGCACGAGAATCTCATTAACTGACAAATGAAAATAAAGATTAAACAACAACCACAATATGGATTTCATCAACCAAGGTATCATTTTCATTAATATAACGGAACCAACCTGACAGTGTCTGTAGGTTACTGTGCACAATCCTGCTGACAGGTTGTTAGGTGTCAGGTTCCTGCCACCACACAGCAGGAATCCAGAGCCTTGCACCCAGCGGTCTCCCATTGTTCTTCAGCCGCAGTGGAGCCTGCTCAGCAGATTCGTTGGTCCCGGCACTCTGCCCAGGCCAACTCCATGGGTTTGCTTGCTGCTGCCACCTCTGGCACAGCTATGACAATGCATGCTGCTCAGCAGCGAGATTCTCCAGGGACTAAGTCCTCATGTCGAGCCACTGAGCATGCCCGTGGAGTGATCTCCCATTGGAGATTGAGGGTCACGTGCTCAGGTCCTGCTCGTGTTCGGATTGACCCATCCGAGAAGCCAGGAAGGTCCCCGACGCCCGTGGCTATAAAAGATTCGCATGGCCGCTCTCCCATGCGCTGGGATAGACTGTATTTACAGACTATAAGGTGTGAGAGATGTATGCACGAATGAATGTATCTGGTGACTGACTCATTATGAAACCTCTACCCTTGGTACGCATGTGTTGTGCAGCCTAGCCTGCTAGCGCCCAGGCTTAGGTGTAGGTAGGCCAGGGTTTGAGTCAGACATTGGTCCTCACCAGTGATCCAGCACGCCTCAGTGCACGTGCTCCACACTCTACTGCCAGCGTCTTTAACGGCACTCATGGCAGCTACGCCGCGCGCTGTGCGCACTTTTAGCCAAGCTCTGTGAGCACAAACAGGCTCCGGCGTTTATGGTCAGCGGTAGTGCGGCTCTGTGAAGCAACAGAGTCCACCCCCGTACACACCGGGTGACGATAACCCGCGTGTGTCTTTATAGTATACTGCCATATAGCATCCGCCATTACTGAGCAGCAGGTTACCACGCCTGCATGGTGGACCTCAGGCTGCGAACGCACCTTATTACCATCTTTATTATTTGGTGCGTTCCGCCAGCCCTAACATTATCCTAGCGCCAGGGTCTGGCTCTTAAAGGCTGATGAATAGCGACTGCTGCAGTACATCCGGCAGCTGCAGGGCAGGTTGGCGGCTCTCGAGTGTTCAGCCTCAACTGCGGATGTTACTGCGGTCGCTGTCCAGGCAGCCACAGAGGCTGTCTCCCGTGTGACCACAGCCATCCCTGCCCCGACTTTGTCTGGTCTCCCGCTGCCCGAGAAGTTCTCGGGTGATAGTGCTTCTTGTAGGGGTTTCGTAAGCCAGTGCTCTATACAGCTGGAGCTGCTGGCCGCACGATTCCCCTCTGAGCGGGATAAAGTGGGATTTATTATTTCCCTCTTGTCGGGCAGGGCTTTGGAGTGGGCCACACTGCTGTGGGAGCGTGGTGATCATGTGGTGCAGAGTGTCTCGTGGTTCCTGGACACTCTGAAGCAGGGCTTCCTGGGACCACGAGTCATCCATGACACCGCTCTCCGGCTGCTGGCATTATCACAGGGCTCCTCCATGGTCAGCCTCTTTGCCATCCAGTTCCGGACGCTGGCCTCAGAGTTAGAATGGCCAGATAAGGTCCTCATTCCGGCATTCTGGAGAGGTTTGGCTGGCCATGTGAAGGACGCTCTGGCCACCAGGGAGATTCCCGCTACACTGGAGGAGCTTATCACTGTCTACACCCGTATTGATCTTCGCTTCGCTGAGCGAAGGTTGGAGTGGGTCCAGTGTAGGCAGAGGTTTAGGTTGGTACCTAGTTTTGCTAAACATCTGGAATCTTCCGATCCAGCATCCGAGCATCAGGGGGCTTCCCGTGAGGGATCCAGGCCCCGGTCCGCTCGAGCTCCAGTGAGCTGTCATGTTTGCCGGCAGTCTGGTCACCTTACCAACCGGTGCCCACAGCAGCTGGGATAACTAGAATCAGCAGTGTTTTCCTCCAAGCTGTCCTTTAAGGGGACACTTGAGTTTGATTCATCCACTCTGGCAGTGGAGGTTTGCGTGGATTCCGGGGTAGAGGGCAATTTTATGTTGTCAGCCTTCGCTCAACGGCACGCTATACCCATAGATACGATGTCTATACCAGTCACCGTCAGAGTGGTGAACAGCGCCACTCTACCCTCACAGATAACCCACCAGACCGCCCCCTTGTTACTCTCACTGGCTCCATCTCATCAGGAGATGATATCCCTCCTCGTCATGCCCGAGGGTATTGACCAGGTACTTCTAGGGCTCCCCTGCTTGTGGTACCACTCCCCCCATAGAGAGTGGTCCTCAGGGAGGATTATTTGGTGGAGTAAATCATGTGAGGGTAGATGTCTGAGGGAGTGCATTCAGGTTGCCTCCACCGAGGTTCCCGCAGATCTCTCCTCGCTCCCCAAGCACTATCGACAGTATGCGGACATGTTCTCCACAAAGGCGGCGGAGACCCTTCCACCGCATCGCCCCTATAACTGTCCTATTGACCTCTTGCCTGGTGCTGAGCCTCCCCGGGGTCGAGTCTATCCCCTATCTCTCCCGGAGACAGAGGTCATGTCTCAATACATCAGGAAGAATCTGGCAAGAGGATTCATTAGGAAGTCAGTGTCACCAGCGGGGGCGGGATTCTTCTTCCAGTTGTTACTTATGACTGTTGTGTTTGAAACTGTTCAACTGTAAAGCGCTGCGGAATATGTTGGCGCTATATAAATAAAGATTATTATTATTATTATAAGAGTGGGGAACTACGTCCTTGCATTGATTACAGGGGTCTTAATGCCATCACCATTAAGAATAAGAATCCTCCGCCCCTGATATCAGAGCTGTTTGATAGGCTACGGGGAGCGAGGGTGTTTTCCAAACTTGATCTGCGGGGGGCTTACAACCTGATTCACATCTGTGATGGGGACGAATGGAAGATGGCATTTAACACCAGGGATAGGCACTATGAATACCTGGTGATGGCCTTCGGCCTCTGTAATGCCCCGGCCGTCTTCCAAGACTTTGTGAACAATATCTTCCGGGATATGCTTACCACCTCGGTTGAAGTCTATCTGGATGATATTCTCATCTACTCTCCAGATATTGACTCCCACCGGAGAGATGTTTGCAAAGTTTTGGATCGCCTGTGGGTAAACTCCCTCTATGCCAAGTTGGAGAAGTGTGTGTTTGAGCAGGAGTCCTTGCCTTTCCTGGGCTATATCATCTCCTCCCGGGAATTGGCCATGGATCCTGCCAAGCTACAGGCGGTGATGGATTGGCAGGAACCTCATTCTCTCAAAGCGGTGCAGCGCTTTATGGGGTTCATAAATTACTATCGCCAATTCATTCCCCACTTCTCGACTTTGGTACCACCCTTGGTAGCCCTCACCAAGAAGGGTGCAAATCCCAAGTTGTGGTTGGATCCGGTCTCCAAGGCCTTTTCCTCCATTAAGTCTCATTTCGCTAGCGCTCCCATTCTACATCACCCCGATGTAGATAAGCCCTTCATTCTGGAAGTGGATGCCTCTTACATCGGTGCTGGAGCAGTCCTGTTTCAGAAGGACACGCAAGGTCGGAAGCACCCATGCTTCTTTTTCTCCAAGACTTTCACACCGGCGGAGAGGAATTATGCCATCGGGGACAGGGAGTTGCTAGCGATGAAGTTGGCCTTCTCAGAGTGGAGACACCTCCTGAAGGGGGCTTGCCACCCTTTCCAGGTGTTCACCGACCACAAAAACTTGGTGTATCTGCAAACAGCCCAGCGGCTAAATTCTCGCTAGGCCAGATGGTCTTTGTTCTTTTCCCGGTTCCACTTCACCCTCCATTTTCTCTCCGGGGAGAAGAACATTCGGGCCAATGCTCTCTCCCACTCCGTGGTGTCATCGGAGGAAGAGGAGGAGGAGCCTCGGCTGATCGTCCCATCCGAGAGCCTGAGGACTGTGGCTCCGGTTGCCCTTGAGTCAGTGCCTCCGGGCAAGACATTTGTCCCTGCCCGTCTGCAACCGGAGGTCCTCGCTCGGGCTCATTCATCCAGGGTGGGTGGACATTTCGGGACAAAATGGACCTCTGAGCTTCTGGCGAGGACGTACTGGTGGCCACATATGGCCCGTGACGTCAGGGACTATATTCAGGCGTGCGTCTCTTGCGCCCAGAATAGGTCCTCTTGGCGGCGGCCCTCTGGGCTTCTTTATCCTCTGCTGGTAGCGAACAGGCCCTGGGAGATGGTCAGTATGGACTTTGTGGTGGGGCTACCCAAATCCAGTGGCAGCACGGTCATTCGGGTTGTCACCAACCATTTCTCTAAGATGGTGCACCAGGTACCTCTCTCCCGGTTACCTTCTGCACGGGGCCTGGCAGTGTTGTTCATTAAGCAAGTTTTCCGCCTGCATGGCATGCCGGACAAGATTGTCAGTGACCGGGGTCCTCAGTTTGCGTCCCGGTTTTGGAGAGAGTTTTGTTCCCTGCTCAGCATTGAGCTGAATCTCTCCTCGGCCTATCATCCAGAGACGAACGGGTTGGTAGAGAGAGCCAACCAGACCCTGATCACATATCTTCAACATTTTGTCTCGACCTAGCAGGACGACTGGGCATCCTTGCTGCCGTGGGCAGAGTTCGCTTTGAACAATGCTGTGGCTGACTCCACCGGTCAGATCCCATTCCTCCTAAATTACGGCCAGCATCCGCGCATCCCTGTGCCCATGCCTGTGTCATCCACCGGCTCCAGGGTGGCAGACTGGGCGGTGGAGGCACGCGACATTTGGGATCGCACCCAGGATGCTATCTGGGCTTCCAAGGAGAGAATGAGGACCTCCGCTGACGCACACCGGCACCCTGCTCCGACTTTTGCTCCTGCAACTTGGTGTGGCTCTCCGCCCGAAACATCAGGCTGCAGGTAGAGTCCGCTAAGTTCGCACCGTGCTACATTGGCCCCTTCAAGGTCCTTGAGCAGATCAGTTCTGTGGTCTACCATTTGGCCCTTCCACCACACTTGGCTATCTCTGATACATTCCACGTGTCCCTCCTTAAGCCTGTTCACTTGTCCCGGGTTCTCTGAGTCATCTGCCGGGACATCAGACTTGTCCTCGGATGAGTTTGAGGTCAATGCCATTGTGGGATGCAAGGTGATGCGGGGCAAAAAGTTTTATTTGGTGGATTGGAAGGGTCATGGTCCAGAGGCTCGGACCTGGGAGCCAGTGGAGAACATCCACGCTCCACTCCTCATTGCGGCATTTGAGCGTAGAGAGGCTCAGAGAAGAGGGGGCCCTAGGTGTAGGGGTAATGTTAGGCGTCGGCTTCCTGCCACTGCACAGCAGGAATCCAGAGCCTTGCACCCAGCAGTCTCCCATTCTTCTTTCGCCACAGTGGAGCCTGCTCAGCAGATTTGTCGGTCCCGGCTCTCTCCCCATGCCATCTCCGTGGGTTTGCTTGCTGCTGCCACCTCTGGCACAGCTATGACAATGCATGTTGCTCAGCAGTGAGATTCTCCAGGGACTAAGTCCTCATGTCGGGCCACTGAGCTTGCCTGTGGAGTGATCTCCCATTGGAGATCGAGGGTCACGTGCTCAGGTCCTGCTCGTGTTCGGATTGGCCCATCCGAGAAGCCAGGAAGGTCCCGGACGCCCGTGGCTATAAAAGATTCGCATGGCTGCTCACCCATGTGCTGGGATAGACTGTATTTACAGACTATAAGGTGTGAGAGATATATGCACATATGAATGTATCTGGTGACTGACTCTTTATGAAACCCCTACCCTTGGTACGCATGTGTTGTGCAGCCTAGCCTGCTAGCGTCCAGGCTTAGGTGTAGGTAGGTCAGGGTTTGAGTCAGACATTGGTCCTCACCAGTGATCCAGCATGCCTCAGTGCACGTGCTCCACACTCTACTGCCGGAGTCTTTAGCGGCGCTCGTGGCAGTGACGCCGCACGCTCAGTGGGCCTAGAGGGACTCTAACCCCGTGTCCTTGGGGTAGCGTTCTGTGGCTGTACACTGTGCACTCTTTCAGCCGAGCTCTGTGAGCACAAACATGCTCCGGCGTTTATGTTCAGCGGTAGTGCGGCTCTGTGTTGCAACAGAGTCCGCCCCCATACACACCGGGTGACGATAACCCACGTGTGTCTTTATAGTATACTGCCATATAGCATCCACCATTACTGAGCAGCAGGTTACCACCCCTTGAAAAGAAAAAACAATGCAATCAATATATCATGTGGGGTCCTAAACCAGTTAGAATCAGAATAAAGAAAAAACCCTTTAACTTCTCTACCCCAAAGGTGGTTTGCATGCCGATGACCAGGCCAATTTTTACAATTCTGACCATTGTCAATTTATGAGGTAATAACTGTGGAAAGCCTCAATGGATCCCACTGAATCAGAGACTGCTTCTTTTCATGACGTATTGTACTTCAAGATAGTTGTAAAATTTCTGTGATATAATTTGCATTTATTGGTGAAAATTTGGAAAAATTAGCAATTTCAAACTTTGAATTCATACGTTCTTAAATAAGAGGAATATGTCAAACAAAATAGTTAATAAATAACATTTCTCACATGCCTACTTTACATTAGCACAATTTCTTAAACAGATTTATTTTTGTTAAGAAGTTATAAGAGTTAAAACCTGATTAGCGATTTCTCATTTTTCCAACAGAATTTACAAAACCCTTTTATTTTAGTCATTTGAAGTGACTTTGAAGGGTCTTTATGTTAGAGAATATTCAAACGTGACACCATTCTAAAAACTGCACCCCTCAAGGTGCTCAAAACCACATTGAAGAAGTTTATTAACCCTTCAGGTGCTTCACAGGAATTTTTGGAATGTGGGAAAAAAATTAAGTTAACTTTTTTTCACAAAAAATTTATTTTCGACCCAAATTTTTTTATTTTCACAAGGGTAACAGGAAAAAATAGACTACAAAATTTGTTGTCCATTTTTTTTCTGATCATTTTGATACCCTATATGTGGCGGAAAACCACTGTTTGGGTGCATGGCAGAGCTCGGAAGGAAGGAGTGTCATTTGAGTTTTTGAATGCAAAATTTGCTGAAATCACTAGCGGATGCCTTGTCCCGTTTGGCAAACACCTGATGTGCCTAAATGTGGAAACCCCTTCCACAAGTGATCCCGTTTTTGAAACTAGACCTTTCCATGTATGTATTTAGATGTGTGGTGAGCACTCACATTTTCCCCACAAAAATATTTTTTTGCCCCAAATTTTGCATTTTCACACGGGTAACAGAAGAAATACAAATTGTTGTGCAATTTCTCCTTAATATGCCGATACCCCATATGCAGGGAAATACTACTTCTGAGGCACAGTGCAAAGCTCAGAAGGGAAGAAGCACCATATTGGAGTTTGCTTGAATGGTTTGAGGGTGTCATGTCACATTGGCAGAGCCCCTGAGGTGCTAGAACAACAGAACCCCCCTCCCCCCATATGTGAACTCATTTTACAAAATTCACTCCGTAATGAATTTTTCTAAGGTGCAGTCCATTGAAAGGTGAAGAAAGAATAAATTACATTTTTACCAATAAAATGTTGTTTTAGTCCCAAAGTTCTTATTTTTTCTAAGGGCTAATATGAAATATTTTGTACAACAAACTGACGTTCATTATTTCCTTAGTGTGCTAATACCCTACATGTAATCGCAAAATATTTTTCAGGCACAGTGCAAAGCTCAGTAGAGATTTTACTGTTATGTTTGCGGGTGCCATGATCCACTTAGAGAGCCACTGAGTTGCCAGAACAGCAGAAAACCCCATTAGTAACCCCATTTTACAAACTACACCTGTCAACAAATTCATCTAGGGGTGCAGTGATCATATTGACACTACGGGTGTATCACAGAATTTTATACCATTGGGCAGTGAGGAAAAAAATTACAATTTTACCACCCAAATTTTGTTTTACCTCAGATTTTACATTTTCACACAAGGAGTGGGTAAAAATGGAACCATAATTTGTCCCACAATTGTTACTGAATGTGGCAATACCCCTTATGTGGCTTTACAGTACTGCTTATTCATATGGAGAGACTCTGGAAGGACAGAGTGCTACTTGCCTCCTGGAGCGTAGATTTTTCCTAGAATAGATAGCGGACTCCATATACAGAGCCCCTAAGTGCTAGAAGAACAGAATCCCTCCCTCAATTGACCCCATTTGGGAAATTTTACCCTTTTTGGAATTTATTAACAGGTGTAGTGATGATTTTGACTCCATGGGTGTTTTCCAGAAACAAGCAGCAATGAATGTTGGAGTGAAAATTGCAAACTGTGGTTGTAGAGACCAGTCGTCATTCCCAGCTTATACTATGCGGCTTAGGTACACTGTGGGGTTCAGAAGGGAGGGGGATGTTTGGATTTGGGAGCACAGAATTTGCTTTTTTTTTTTTGATGGGCGAGAAGTCATTTTGCTTGTCCAGAGCATTTGTGTTACCAGTAATGTGGAAGCCCCTGTATAACCATTAACAGATGACAGACCTGAATGGGGACTTGCTTTTTTGGTGGATTGAGTTGAAGCTTTTATTGGGAACATTTTACACAACAATAAGGATCACGCTTATCCGGAACTCTGCGATAAACACTTATATTGGGGTTCCCATCAAAATTTCTAAGTGACGTGATTCAGATGAAACCCTCAAGGGTTTCAATCACTATAATGAGGCAGCAGAGTTACTCTGGACTCTGTCAGGCCTCTGTTCAGTGGTGTCCTTTTCAGAAGTGCACAAAACCGTGGCCGATGGCACTTTTATGCAATCCTAAAAGACGGACAACGCTGGATCGCAGGTGCTATGGCGTCCACAGTTTCTCCATTTGCCTCATTATAGGGAATCTTCAGACAGCGGTTCCATCTGAATCATGTATTTCAGAGATTCGCATGGAAACCCCAATGTAACCACTCTGTGCAGAGCACAGGATAAGGGCTCATACCCATTTGTGAGAAAAAAACGGTCCGATTTCTGGACCAAAAAAACGGACGAATGCTATGCGTGTGTCATGCGATTTCCGTGCGATTTTTTTCCACAGAACATCCATATGACATGTGTATGACATGCGTATGCAATTCATATGCAATGCGATTTTAACATAAGTGTGATGAAGGAGCAGCCGCCATCTTAGATATGGGGCCACATGTCTGAGCTTGGCATCCATTTTGGTCTAAGTTCAGGAATTACAGGCAGCTAACGGCTTCTATACCCCCAGGTGCTGTGTACTTAGTAAACACAAGCAGGATTTAGTGTTCCAATGCTGAATAGCCAGGGCCATTGGTGTGATAATGAGGATAGGCCCAAAACAGAGCTTCAAAGCTCAGGTACGGAGGCGTGCCAGCAGGGGGCCGGAAAAAAGCCTAGGGCTTCAATTAGAATGTACCTGCTAGCAGATGCAGGAATATACATCCTTTGTGTGTCCCAGACGCTTTGGCTCTATCCTAGGAGCATGGATTATGAACTCATCTTTCGAGTTATGGATACATGAAAATATCCGGGTGACCCTGAGGAAATCGTGCATCTGGCAGTGTGACTCCCGAGTCGATTAGAGCACTGATTCCTGAGATATAGAGAGTGGCCCTCTACAGTGACCCAATGGGGCCATGTTTGCACTCCACACAACAGGCAAAACAAACCGCATTCACTGGTACCTCTTGTGTCCTGATCCGATCATGCTGTAGAAAGTTATCCCCTTTCTTAGATATTGGAAATAAGTTCTGCAGAGAGCTAAAGGGTGGAGATTATTAGCCCACCCTCTGCCACAGGGGGAGGAACCTAGCGTGTTTAAGGACTAGCAGCCCCTGGCAGACATTCTATTCTTTCACACAGAAGATCCAGACGATGACGATCTAAGAAGGACCTGGGGACAGACCTGCCGAGAGGAGCAGCGGCCCATGCTTTGGGGGTTTGTCCGGCAACTAAGATTCTTGTACCTGTGGACTGCAGAGCTCCCCAGTACCCACATAACCCTACAATCTGGTAAATTGACCTCCAGCTTAATATCTTAAGTCTTGTACCCTTATTGTTATATCTTTTCTCTGACTGCAAATGTACTGTATATTTCTGTAATTATCTAGTGCGTCCTTAAGGCAATTAAACTATAAACTTAATCTTGGGCTGATGCTTTTACTCTGATCATGAATCTTAGAACCCCAAGCGGGTAACAGGACCTCCTCCCCAGCGACCATTTGCTTTAGGTGCAGTTCCCTTACTGACCTGAGAGACAAAGGGGGCGCCGGAGAGCTGTGCCTGTGTAGTTACGTCACGGTGGTGACGTGGGAGGAACGGGTCTGTGTGCGTTCCTCCACACTTGGCGGCAAGCGGTGGGATCAGAGTAATAGTGTGCGTGGGACCCCTACTCCCAGACACTAGAGACTACCAGCGGTAACTTTCACTGCTGGGGTCTTAAGGTCAGCCCAGCACTAGACAGTCAGAGTGCAAATATAATAAGTTGTGTGCAAGGCCAGGGTTGCAGCTGTGTCAGTAACCAGAGGTTCCCAAGATGGCGGAAGGCACCAGGAGTAGGACAAAGGGGAGGCCAATGCTATGGTCTATGAGGAGGTGGTGGAGGACAATACCAATGAAGGCGAGGGGGAGCTCAGCCAGGGCTCCCCAAGGAGCCAGACCCCCGTGCTCAGTCCCGCAGTGGACTGCCCACCACCTGCCCACCCCAGCCTGTCCAGTCGGAGGCCCTTTTCCAAGCGGCTATGGCACAGCTCGAGTCTGGTAACGACGCCACCCATGACAGACTCCTAGCGACAGCAGAGAAAGCAGCGGAGCATGAGCAAGCGGCGGCCGAGAGAGCAGCGGAGCGTGAGCATACTGAACGCCATGAAGCTGCGGAGCGCCGTCACCGACTGGAGATGGCTCAGCACGGGCTCCCGCTGGGCGCTCCAGCCCCACCAGGGACCAAGGCTTCCAAGGTCCAGGCGGAGGACTTCCCCCTGCTTGAAAAGGATGGAGACCTGGATTCCTTTCTGCTGGCATTTGAAAGAACCTGCCTCCAACACCATCTGGCCCTGGATCAGTGGGCAAAGTACCTGACCCCCCGTTTGAGGGGTAAGTCCCTGGAAGTTTTGAGGGACTTACCTGCTGGGGAGGAGAAGGACTACAACAACATCAAGCGGGCCCTGATCCAGCACTACAACCTAACCCCGGAGTCATACCACAGGAAGTTCGGGAGCCTGCAGCGGGGCTCAAAGGACACCTGGACTGACCACATGCGGGCACTGCTGAGAGCTGCGGAGCACTGGACCTTGGGTCTAGAGCTCACCACCCACCAGGAGGTCCAGGAACTGTTTGTCACGGAGCAGTTCTTGTGGAACTGCCCAGAGGACCTCCAGCAGTCCCTCCGTGACCGGAAACCAAAGGGGGCTTCTGCTACAGCCGCCCTACCAGACGAGTATGCCAACAACAGGGCCTCTGAGCCGAAGAAGCCTGCCAGCAGCACCTGGAGAGGGGGTAAGCCCAATCCTGCCCCTGTCCCCCCAGCCCCCAGAGTGCAAGGGGTGTACCCCCCTGCTGCCCTCTCCAGGCCAGGAGCAGAACCCAGACGTTGTCATCATTGCAACCAGCCGGGACATTTTAAGGCTGCGTGTCCCCAGCGCCATAAGGCCCCATCCCTGTCCCAGAAACCATCCACTGTTTTGTGTGTGGGAGGGGGTGGTGGGAGGTCCCTGGACAATTACCAACCCGTCACCATCGGCCGCTCAGCGGTCATGGGACTGCGGGACACAGGCGCTGAATGAACCCTGGTACGTCCTGAGGTGGTGTCCCCTCAAGACTTGGTGCCTGGGAAAACCCTTTCCATCTCCAGAATTGGAGGTGTTGAACCGGCGCTGCCCGTCGCCAAGGTGTTTTTGGACTGGGGCGACGGGAGGGGAATGCGGGAGCTGGGAGTAACGCCAAATATTCCTGCTAATGTGTTGCTTGGGACCGATTTGGGGTGGCTGGTGTCTCAGTATGTGGCCACTGAACCCCCAAGTCCAGCTCCCCAAGAATGTCATGACCCTACTGTGACTGCCAATGCTAATGTATTAAATGTGCCTCCAACAATGGAGGTGGGAGTAATGCCAAATTTTCCTGCCAATGTGTTGCTTGGGACCGATTTGGGGTGGCTAGTGACTCAGTGGGTGACCACTGAACCCCCAAGTCCAGCGCCCCAAGAATGTCATGACCCTACTGTGACTGCCAATGCTAATGTATTAAATGTGCCTCCAACAATGGAGGTGGGAGTAATACCAAATTTTCCTGCCAATGTGTTGCTTGGGACCGATTTGGGGAGGTGTTATGATTGAGTCACCGTAGGAGGCAAAAATAGAAATGCTAGCTAAGTCCAGAAAACCAGAGAAGTTGGCAGCTATCGGATTGCAGACCCCTGAACCTATCAACACAACTAGCAGTAGCCGTAGGGGGCTCCTACGATGCCCTAGGCCCCTCGATCACAGCCGGAGGACTACATAGCCTAAAGACAGAAAGGGAAATCTAAACTGCCCCAGAGCAGACCCCAAAGCAAAAGGCAGCCCAGACATATAATGATGGTGAAGCAAGAAGAAAGAACAAAACACAGACAGAAAGATAGACTGAGCAAAGATGGGGCCCAAGCTAGCTTAGATAGGAAAGGACAGGAAGGCTGCTGTCTGCAATCCGTGAAAAAACCCTATGAAAATAAGAGCCAACAAACTGACAGTAAAAAAGGCCCTGAAGACGCTAGGCTTCAAAAAAGGCTATGTCAGTACTCAGGAATATTCTGAAGACAGAGCAACAGGCAAAAGGAGATTCAGCTCACCCCAGCAGGGAATGGCAGAATCCAGAAAAGCAAGGAAAACAAAACACTAATGCAAAAAGGCAAAGCAGAAATCTTAGCTTTAGATGAGCAGGAATCAGACTGGTTTCCTAGAAGTCCACAGAGAAATCACCCGCAGGCCAGAAGGGCATCGGCAGCCTTATATCCAGTCACTAACTCCACTCAGCCAGTCATCATCATCAGCCCCAGGTGTTTGACAATCAGGCTCACTACCTTTCTCCACCAGAAGAGGGAGTTCCTCGGGCCTCAGTAGTGAAGGGGAAAATGAACTCACAACAGGGAGGCTAGTGACTCAGTGGGTGACCACTGAACCCCCAAGTGTGGCTCCCCAAGAATGTCATGACTCTACTGTGAATTCTATTGTTAATGTGTTGAATGTGCCTCCAACAGTGGAGGAGGGAGTGAAACCTGATGGTAAGCCATGCACTGACACTACACACACAGGGCTCACAGTGAGGACAGGTGAGAAGCCTGCAGGGGAGAGCTCAGAGGTGGAGGGAGGGGCTGCTATGAGCAGTGTAGGGCCTCTAAGTGAATCCAGCCTGCTGAGTCGAGGGCCTCTGCAGAAAGAGGAACAGACCATGGGGGGAGGGGGCATCCCGGGAGAGGAGCCACCAGGTAAGACCCCAGGGCAGGAGTTCCCCACATCCGGGATGTCAGGAGGCCAGGGAAGTCTGCCTGACCCAGCGACTTGGTCGGGGGCCGAGGGGAAGCAGGCGCTACCTGTGGTCTCAGCGGTCATGGCCGCTGTTACCAGGAGTAGGAGCGCCGGAGCCCAAGGAGCCTCGCGGAGGTCCGACGGTTCCCCTCTCTCCGACCAAGTGGCTGCCGAGTCAGACAGCGGCCAGGAGACAGATCCCGGGGAGCTGACAGAGGAGGTGGCAGTTTCATCAATTCTTGCCACATCGAGTCAGGGATTTCAGGCAGCGTTGGAAGCTGACGCTAGCCTGAAAGCTCTCAAGGAGCAGGCGGCACAGCCTCCCCTGCAGTCCGACCGCGAGTGAGTGGTCTGGGACCAGGGACTGCTGTACTGGGTAACAGTCCAGCAGGGTTCACCGGAGGCGTGGCCCAGGGACCGACAGTTAGTGGTACCCTATCCGTTCAGGGCAGAATTGTTGCGGATCGCACACGAGATTCCCATGGCCGGACACCAAGGGATCGCTAAAACCAGGGCCAGGCTAGCTCAGCATTTCTACTGGCCAGGAATGAGGACCGAGGTGATTGCCTACTGCCGTTCGTGTGACACCTGTCAGAGGGTGGAGAGGGCGGGGCGGCACCCCAAAGCCCCACTGGTAACTCTGCCCATCATCGAAGAGCCTTTCTCGAGGGTGGCTGTGGATCTCATTGGACCTCTGTCCACTCCCAGCCGCTCCGGGAAATGCTTCATACTAGCGGTAGTGGACTATGCCACCCGGTACCCAGAGGCGGTAGCTTTGTTGTCCATTCGGGCCGACAAAGTGGCCACTGCCTTACTGGAGATTTTCTCCAGAGTGGGGTTTCCCCAGGAAATGCTCACCGACCGAGGGACCCAGTTCATGTCGCAGCTGATGGAGTCTCTCTGTAAGCAGGTACAGGTGCAACATCTGGTAGCCAGCCCGTTCCACCCACAGACCAATGGCCTGTGTGAGAGGTTCAATGGCACCTTAAAGCAGATGCTGAAGATGTTGGTCGACTCCCATGGGAGAGACTGGGAGCGGTATCTCCCACACCTGCTGTTTGCATACCGAGAGGTCCCACAGGCTTCAACAGGGTTCTCCCCCTTTGAGCTCCTGTACGGGCAACGTGTACGGGGGCCCCTTGCTCTGGTGAAGGAAGCATGGGAAGGGGATTTGGCTACCCCTGGAGTGTCGGTCATTGAGTATGTCGTGCGCTTCCGGGACAGAATGACGGCCTTGACACGGCTGGTGCATGACAATATGGCCCAAGCCCAGACTGACCAGAAGTGGTGGTACGACCAGAATGCTTGTGAGCGGACCTACGAGGTGGGTCAAAAGGTGTGGGAACTGGTCCCCGTACCTCAAAACAAGCTTCAGGCGGCCTGGGAGGGTCCATACCTCGTGCACCAGCGGCTCAACGCTGTCACCTATCTGGTCACCCTGGACCACTCCCGTGGAAGGAGGAAGGCCTTCCACGTGAACATGATGCACCCAGTGTGCAACCTTCCCGAGGAAGGAGAGGTAGAAACCCTCCAGGATCTGCTCACCCAAGCCAAGGCGGGTGGATCCATCGAGGATGTGGGGGTTGGCCACCAGCTCTCGGAGGAACAACGTTCCCAGCTGAGGGTCACCCTACACCCCTTTAGGGAGCTGTTCAGCAGCCTGCCTGGAAGGACTGAGACAGCCGTCCATGACGTGGACACCGTTAATCACCCCCCGATCCGGCGTCCAGCATATCGGGTCTCTCTTGAGGTGCAGCAGCACATGCTCCAAGAGATAGATGAGATGCTGAAGCTGGGGGTGATCCAAGTGTCCAATAGTGCGTGGGCTTCGCCTGTAGTCCTCGTCCCTAAAAAGGACCAAACTACGTGGTTCTGTGTGGACTACCGGGGGCTCAACGCTGTGACGGTCACCGATGCGTACCCAATGCCGCGCATCGATGACCTGCTCGATCGGCTGGCCGGGGCCAAGTACCTGACCATCATGGATCCGTGCAGGGGGTATTGGCTGATTCCCCTGACCCCTGGGGCACGGGAACGCTCTGACTTTATCACCCCATTAGGACTGTACGAGTCCACGGTGATGCCATTCGGCATGAAGAATGCCCCTGCCACTGTTCAGAGGATGGTCAACACGCTGCTCGAGGGACTGGAAGGGTATGCGACCGCGTACCTAGACGACATCGCCATCTTCAGTCCCACTTGGGAAGATCACCTAGAGCACCTGGCGCAGGTGCTCGGGCGGGTCCAGCGAGCAGGCTTGGCCATTAAGCCCGAAAAGTGCCAGCTGGGTATGAGTGAGGTCCACTACCTGGGGCACCGGGTAGGTGGGGGAGCTCTGAAGCCAGAGCCCGTGAAGGTGGATGCCATCGCATCATGGCCCACCCCCAGGACCAAGAAGCAGGTGATGTCCTTCTTGGGGACAGCCGGGTATTATAGGAGGTTTGTTCCACACTATAGTGCCCTGGCCAAGCCCCTGACGGACCTTACCAAGAAGAGGCTGCCCGTGGCAGTCAACTGGACAGTCGCCTGCGAGACAGCTTTCCAGGCGCTCAAGACCGCCCATTCTAGTTCTCCTGTACTACAGGCAGCCAACTTCACGCGGCCGTTCGTAGTGCAGACCAACACCAGCAACTTCGGCCTCGGTGCTGTGCTCAGCCAGGTCGACACAACAGGCCACGAACACCCCGTTCTGTACCTGAGCCGGAAGCTCATGCCGAGGGAAGTGGCCTATTCCACGATGGAGAAGGAATGTCTGGCAATTGTGTGGGCCCTGCAGAGTCTGCAGCCATACTTGTACGGACGCCAATTCACCGTGGAAACAGACCACAATCCCCTCAGCTGGTTACACGCGGTCTGTGGGACGAATGGGAGGTTGCTACGCTGGAGCCTCTCTCTCCAACAGTATCACTTCACCATTCGCCACAAAAGAGGCAGGGACCATGGTAACGCTGATGGGCTGTACCGGCAAGGAGAGGGTGCGGAAGGGCGCATGGGGGATCACAGGAAAGTGATACCCCCTAGCACCCTCTAAAGCAGGGAGGCGTGATGAAGGAGCAACCGCCATCTTAGATATGGGGCCACATGTCTGAGCTTGGCATCCATTTTGGTCTAAGTTCAGGAATTACAGGAAGCTAACGGCTTCTATACCCCCAGGTGCTGTGTACTTAGTAAATACAAGCAGGATTTAGTGTTCCAATGCTGAATAGCCAGGGCCATTGGTGTGATAATGAGGATAGGCCCAAAACAGAGCTTCAAAGCTCAGGTACAGAGCCGTGCCAGCAGGGGGCCGGAAAAAAGCCTAGGGCTTCAATTAGAATGTACCTGCTAGCAGATGCAGGAATATACGTCCTTTGTGTGTCCCAGACACTTTGGCTCTATCCTAGGAGCATGGATTATGAACTCATCTTTCGAGTTATGGATACATGAAAATATCCGGGTGACCCTGAGGAAATCGTGCATCTGGCAGTGTGACTCCTGAGTCGATTAGAGCACTGATTCCTGAGATATAGAGAGTGGCCCTCTACAGTGACCCAATGGGGCCATGTTTGCACTCCACACAACAGGCAAAACAAACCGCATTCACTGGTACCTCTTGTGTCCTGATCCGATCATGCTGTAGAAAGTTATCCCCTTTCTTAGATATTGGAAATAAGTTCTGCAGAGAGCTAAAGGGTGGAGATTATTATCCCACCCTCTGCCACAGGGGGAGGAACCTAGCGTGTTTAAGGACTAGCAGCCCCTGGCAGACATTCTATTCTTTCACACAGAAGATCCAGACGATGACGATCTAAGAAGGACCTGGGGACAGACCTGCCGAGGGGAGCAGCGGCCCATGCTTTGGGGGTCTGTCCGGCAACTAAGATTCTTGTACCTGTGGACTGCAGAGCTCCCCAGCACCCACATGACCCTACAATCTGGTAAATTGCCCTTCAGCTTAATATCTTAAGTCTTGTACCCTTATTGTTATATCTTTTCTCTGACTGCAAATTTACTGTATATTTCTGTAATTATCTAGTGCGCCCTTAAGGCAATTAAACCATAAACTTAATCTTGGGCTGATGTTTTTACTCTGATCATGAATCTTAGAACCGCCAGCGGGTAACAGGACCTCCTCCCCAGCGACCATTTGCTCTAGGTGCAGTTCCCTTACTGACCTGAGAGACAAAGGGGGCACCGGAGAGCTGTGCCTGTGTAGTTACATCATGGTGGTGACGTGGGAGGAACGGGTCTGTGTGCGTTCCTCCACAATAAGCTTTTCCATACAGCAGTTCTCTCTATGCTAAAACTCAAGTTAAAATAGCATTGTAAAAAACTGTACACATCGTTTAAAAAACAAATAATCCTCAAAATTCAATTGTCAGCTTCTGTAAAATCATTACAGAACCCGACAGGATATGAAACATGGTTTAGATACAGTAAACCATTGCATATCTGTTAGATTTATAGATTAATGTATATCCCTCACTAATAATGTTAGTAGTGTATGTGTGTAAAATATTGGAGCTGTAGGTGCTAAATTAAAGAATTAATTCATGGAAAAAAATTGTGTGGGCTCCCGCACAATTTTCTGTGCCGGAGAGGGAAAGCCAGTAACTGAGGGCAAAAATTAATAGCCTAGATAGAGACCATTGTTATTGCCCCCGGCTAATAAAATCTGCCCTCAGCCACCCCAGAAAAGGCACACATTTTTACCATCTTTATTTAACTCCCAATCCAATTGAAGCCCTTGTTCTCCTGTAAAAAATCCAAAATGAAAAAGCAACAATTTCCCATACCGTACAGTCATGTCCCACAGCGCAATCCTTCTGAAGGGGTTAAATAGTTTACAACCTGGAGTGGTGCTAATGCGACCAGTCCGGCTGTAAACCACAAAGGGATGAATGAAAAGCTCCCCGCCTGACCGGACATGAACTGATTAGCATGGGAAAGTTTCGGAACATTTTCTCACGCTGTCAGTTCACCGCGGGTCAGGCGGGGAGTCTGCGCAGCCTCATGTACTACCGCTGACGTCACTTAGGCTGCGCAGACTACCTGCCTGACTTGAGGTGAACTCAACAGCATGGGAAAAAGTACAGAAACTTTCCCACGCTAATCAGTTCATGTCTGCTCAGGTGGGGAGGCTGCACAGGCAGCTTTTCATTCATTCCTCCATGGTTTACAGCTGGGATGGTTGGATTTTAATGTAATTTAATATACTCAATAAAAATTATTTTTTTTACATTAAGGGAAGTGTATTATCACTCTTATAGAAACTAGGTGTTAGGGTTGGGGGATAACACTAAATTAAAATAAAAAGTTAAGTGCAATTGCGACCCGAGGTCCACCGTGCAGAGATGTTTAACTGCTGCTAGTGTAAACAATGGCGGAACAAAGCAGCGAGCATTCACCTTAATCAGACTGCATTAATTCCACACAATATTAGGAACAGAATGCAGAATACCCAGCTCTGTTATCATCACAGAGAGGTAGTGCAAAATGGTTGAGCTTGCTCTGTAACTAAACTTTGCTAACAGCACACTAGAATGAAACAGATGCTAAGTCAAGAGAAATAACTCAAATGACACTAGGTACAAAACACTGTTGGCTTCAAAGAGAAGTTCAACACATAGGTAGAGCTTGCTCTGTAACTGAACTGTTCTAACTGCACACATGAACGAGACAGATGCTAAGCCAAGCGGTGTAAACCATAAAAAGCTCAGACTCAGAAGGTAGACAAATACACACACATGCAGACATAGTGCTAGAGCAGTGGTTCCCAAACTCCAGTCCTCGCGGACCCCAACAGGTCATGTTTTCAAGATTTTCTTAGTATTTCACAGGTGATAAAAGTATCATCAAGGCATCATGAATTTTCTCACATGTGTAACACTATGGAAATCCTGAAAACATGACCTGTTGGGGTCCGCGAGGACTGGAGTTTGGGAACCACTGTGCTAGAGTATCCACTCAAAACCACTGAACCTAAATGATACTAGTGCGCTTGTGTGTACTGCTGAGAGCCTTTTAAACCCAAACACTCACACTTGGCTGGCCGTGACATTGCCCACGGGCCAATCCAGAGCTGCCATATCACCAGAGCAGCTAACGTCCGACCGCCAATAAGATGATGTCACATCACAGACATGCTCAGTAAGGAGATCTATGGACTTAGACTCCAGAGCGCAAGGCTGCACCTGTATATCACTGGTAACCATAGACTTGGCTGGAGAGCCAGTAGTAACCAAATGTATACCATGAGCCTGACCAAGACGCTGGGACCGACTTCTGCACTGTGCAGCAATCGCAGCAGCTGGATTGGAATGGGAGAAGACAGTACCAGACAATGCTTGGAATCTATCTCGCGCAGTGGGAGAATCCCGGCACCTAACACTAAAAAAGAGTTGCAAACTTTTTTTTTCTTTTTTTTCATGTTCAATATATGGTAAAACTTAGCTGGCAATATGATGATTCCCAAGGTCAGTATAAGTATGTGGATACAAAACATGTATTTTTTTTTATTTCGGTGGTGAAAAAAAATTCATAAATTTGTAAAGAATTGTTTTTTGCTTTTGTTGCCATTTTCCAAGACCTGCAACATTCTCATTTTTCGAGATATGGGGTTATGTTAAGGATTATTTTTTGTGCCCTGAGTTGACATTTTTACTGATACCATTTTGGGGTAGATAGACTGTTTTGATTGCTTTTTCTTGCATTTTATTGCAATGTGGCGGCAACCAAAATACTTAATTCTGCTTCTTTGATTTTTTTCTCATTACTCCTTTTATGGATCAGATTATTTTATATCATGATAGATCAGACATTTCCAAATGCGGTGATACCAAATCTGTATTTTTTGTTCATTGTTTTATTTTTAACAGGGCAAAAGTGGCGTGATTTGAACTTTTGTGCTTTTTAATGTTTTTAACACTTTTTTAATACTGTTTTACTTAATTTAAAGCACTGCTATATGTAGCAAAAATCACAATCTCCTATGAATGTCAGCCTTGAGCCAACATTCACAAGAGGATCGTGATGGTAGGCACGGGTTCTTTAGCAGACCCTAGGCTGTCATGACTACCCATCAGCCCCCTGTGCTCACATGACAGAGGTGTCGATGGGCAGGATCAATGCCTCTCTTCTTGTCTGAGCATGTTAAATGCCGCGGTCAATGATTGAAACTTGGCATTTAACTGGTTAACAGCTGCAGGTGCATCCACTCGCAGCTGTTAGATGCACTTGAAGGCTGCTTAAATCAGCCATCAAGTGCGGGGAAAGATGTGGGCTCAGCATTTGAGCCCAAATCATCGGTCAAGAAGAGGTTAAAGGGAACCTGTCAGCTGATACATGCTTCCCAAATCGTGGGCAGCATGTATTAGCCACTGGCTGTAGTTTTCCAGCCATGCTTCATTGTCTCTGAAGCATCGTAGCTGGCAGAGGCTTGCCAGTCAATGTCAGCGGGGTGAGAAGGCGCTAGGGACCAGCCTGTCCGACAAGTCAATAATGCGACTTGATCCATGGCAGCTATTAAAAGTATGCTTCTTTCTGAAACGCCACAGCATTGCAGAGACAAACATATATGGCTGATACAGAGACAAACATTCTTTCATGCATCTAGGTTCGAACACTTGAGCCTGTTCTTTGTGGTCCTCTTCTCTGTCTACTGAGCCACAGCAGACACCCTCTTTTTCTGCATGTTTAGCTTCTGTTATCCTTGCTTCAGTCTTTTCAGGGTAAGTGGTGTTCTAATATAATAATTTGTCTGCCCTATGATCTTTTGGGTGCAGCTTTATATAATTTCCCAATGCTGTTATTTCCTTTTGGAGATAGTCTCATTTTTATGTTCAGCCACACTTTTATAGCTTAAGCCAGTCAGTGAAAGACTAGCTAGGGTTTATTTCTCTGCTGTTTATTTTCTTTACCCTGCAACTATTGTCTGCTTATTTTTAGGACATAAGCGGCATATTCTCTATCAGTACATATTTAATTCTTTATTTTGTATTCTATTGTTTGTTTTACTCACTCTAGGATCTCTTTCTATCACACTTTCCCTTCTGTAGGTAATTTGCACTCTGCTCTGCCCTCTGGGTCTTTAGGAGGAACGTGAAGCACCTGATAGCATTTCAGACAGCATAGGTCCATGTTTCAATTGTCTAGTCTGTAATTAGGGCTATCTCAGCTCATGCAGTAACCACTAGGGACGGCAGGGTCAGTATTCTAGTCTGTACCGGAACCGGCAGGGTCAGATGCAGTTTTTAGTGAGTTACCTATTTTCCCGAGTGAGTTGCTACACTATCATAACACATATAGCCAGTGGCTGATACATGCTGCCCACAATTTTGGCAGCATGTATCAGCTAACAGCTTCCCTTTAAAAACAAAAAAAAACTGCACATGAATGGCATGCATGTGGTGTTCACTGGTCCATAAACTTATATGGATAATTTTGATCTCTAATTATGCTCACACATCTCCATGCTTTTTTGGTGGAAGCATGGGCCCTGATTCATCAAGACTGGTGTTCAAAACAATGGTATTGATAAATCAGGGTCTATGCATTCACAAAAAAATCATTGAGAAATGAAATTAGAGATCAACATCACCCAAGGGTGTGATGGAGTAAAAGGCATCAAATTCATTAATAGGCATCTACGAGTGGTGCAGAAATGTAATATTTCTAAAACATTTTCTTTCACAGTTCTAATTAAAACTGCTTAATACTGTATATGGTCCACTAAATACAGTCTGTGTATGGCTAGTAATATATGAACTGGCCATGAATAAATTTTTATACTCTGTACCCATATCTGTGGGAATAGTGTTCCTAAAACCACTACTCTGCAACCCTGTCTGTGTGATTACTGTGTGTAAAAACAAAATGTTCTACTTTGCACCTATGTCTGTGTGAGTACTATGTGCAAAAACAATTTTTCTTCTCTGCACCCGTGTCTGCATGAGTATTGTGCGTAAAAACTCATTTTTATATTTGGCTACTGTGTCTGTGGGAGTACTGGAGCTTTAATTATGAAAAGGGTATATATAGTAGAAAACAAGAACAATAATCTTTGAACAAAACAAGTCACTGACTGGTACAAGAGGAGAGAGGACCCTGCCCACCAGGGTTTACAATCTACAATGGATGATGAGGATACAGTAGATGAGGGCAGAACTGATCGTGCAGCGGTATGGTGCAATGAGATTTAACCCCTTAGTGAACAGGCAAATTTTTACAATTCTGACCACTGTCACTTTATGAGGTTATAACTCTAGAATGCTTTAATGTATCCCGCTGATTCTGAGAATGTTTTTTGTGACATATTGTACTTCATGTTAGTGGTAAATTTCTTCGATATGACTGAAGTTTATTTATGAAAAAATGGAATTATGGCAAAACATTTTTTTAAATTTTGAAATTTTCAAATTTTAGTTTTTATGCCCATAAATCAGAGACATGTGTCACACAAAATACTTAATAAATAACATTTCACACATGTCTACTTTACATCAGCAAAACTTTGGAAATGAAATTTTTTTTTTGTCAGGAAGTTATAAGGGTTGAAAGTTGACCAGCGATTTCTCATTTCTACTAAAAAATTTACAAAACCATTTTTTTAGGGTCCACCTCACATTAGAAGCCACTTTGAGGGGTCAATATGGCAGAAAATACCCAAAAGTGACACCATTCTAAAAACTGCATGCCTCAAGGTGCTCAAAACCACATTCAATACGTTAATTAACCCTTTATGTGCTTCACAGGAACTAAAGCAATGTGGAAAGAAAAAATTAACTTAACTTTTTTTTTTTACAAACATTTTACTTCATAAGCAATTTTTTTATTTTCACAAGTGTAAAAAGAGAAAATAAATGACAAAATTTGTTGTGAAATTTCTTCTGAATATGCCGATACCCCATATGTGGGGGTAGACCACTGTTTGGGAGCATGGCAGGACTTGGAAGGGAATGAGCGCCATTTGACATTTTCAATGCAGAATTGGCTGGAATTGAGATCGGACGCCATGTCGGGTTTGAAGAGCCCTTAATGTGCCTAAACAGTGGAAACCTCCAACAAGTGACACCATTTTGGAAACTAGACCCCTTAAGGAAACTTATCTAGATGTCTGGTGAGCACTTTGAACCCCCAAGTGCATCATAGCAGTTTATAACGCAAAGCCATGAAAATAAAAAAAATCATTTTTTGTCCTTTTTTATTTTCACAAGCGTAACAGGAGAAATTGGACCCCAAAAGTTGTCCAGCTTGTCCTGAATATGCTGGTACCCTATATGTTGGGAGAATCACTATTTGGGTGCATGGTAGAGCTCGGAAGGGAAGAAGCACTGTTTTGAAATGCAGACTTTGATGGAATGGTCTGCGTTTGCAGAGCCCCTGATGTGCCTAAACAGTAGAAACCCCAAACAAGTGACCCCATTTTGGAAACTAGACCCCCAAGGAACTTACTAGATGTTTTGTTTGAATTTTGAACCTCAAAGTGTTTCACAGAAGTTTATAATGCAGAGCCGTGAAAATAAAAAAAAGATTTTCCACAAAACTTATATTTTAGCCCCCAATTTTTTACTTTCTCAAGGGTAACAGGAGAAATTAGACCCCCAAAGTTGTTGTGCAATTTGTCCTGAGTACGCTGATGCCCCATATGTTGGGGTAAACCACTGTTTGGGCACATGTCGGGGTTCGGAACGGAGGGAGCACCGTTTGACTTTTTGAACGCAAAATTTGCTGGAATCAATAGTGGGCCATGTCGTGTTTGGAGACAGTGGAAACACCTCGATTATAACAACAGCCCTAACCCCAACACACCCCTAATCCCAACCCTAACCATAACTCTAACCACAAAGCTAATCCAACACACCTCTATCCCTAATCCCAAACCTAACCCTAATTGCAACCCTAACCCTAATTCCAACCCTAACCTTAACTTTAGCCCAACTCACTTTAGCCTAACTCTAACCCTAATGGGAAAATGAAAATAAATATATTTTCTTTATTTCATTATTTTTTCCTAACTAAGGGGGTGATAAAGAGGGGGTTATTTACTATTCTTTTTATTTTGATAACTGTGATAGGGTCTATCACAGTGACCAAAATGAACCAATAGGAAAAATCTGCCTATTGTTGACTGGTGCCAGCCAGCAGATCTTGACGGGTGCATTGCGCATGCACCCGCCATTTTCTTCCAGGAAGAAAATTGGCGATACCCAAGGGGGAATCAGGAGGGCCGAGGAGCACTGGGAGGTACCAGGGGGATCGGGACCCAATTTCTCTTTTCACAGACGTTCGATCACATCAGAGGAGACAGAAATTAAATGGCACATGGGATTTTTTTTGCGGTCGCCATTATACAATTAATAACAGCGATCGCAAAACCGGAGTCGGTAAAAATCGACCTGAATCATGTTCTCTGGGGTCTCAGCTACCCCTGGCAGCCAAGACCCTCTGAGAAAATCCGACTCTGGGGGCACTATACACTTTTTCCAAAGCACCGTTAATTAACGGTGCTGTGGTTTAAGTACCTTTTAACTACCGCCGTCAAAAGGCGTATTGGTGGTCATTAAGGGGTTAACGTCAGGTTGTATGCTTGTAGGAAGAGGTAGATCTTCAGGTTCATTTTCAAGGGTTCCAAAGTAGGCGACAGTCTGATATGTTAGGGTAGAGAGTTCCAGAGTAGGGAAGATGCACGGGAAAATTCTTTATGTGAATGTGAGAAGAGGAGATAAGAGGGGAGTAGAGAAGGAGATCTTGTGAGGATTGGAAGTTTTGTGCAAATAGGTACCAGGAGACTAGGTCACAGATGTGTGGAGGAGACAGGTTGTGGATGGGTTTGAATGCCATGGTTTATGGTAATCTGTAGACAGATATTAATAAAAGAATGTAAAAGTAACTTATTTAATGACCATCCATGTGTATTAAAAACAGAGGGGAAATTGACTCACCAAGTGTGGAAAAAATGTTACCTCAATCAGAGATGTGATACACGGTCATTAGACTGATTTCTAAGTAGAGAACCACACAGCAGAAAAAAATCCAACATTCACAATAATAGAAAAAATATTAAAACATGTCTTTTAATAGCGACAATTTTTAAAAAATGGTCAGGACTAAGAGCATCTGAGCTTGAAACGTGTAGACCTGTGTGCCTCTCTTCACCCCCTTTTGTTTTACCACCTTTTTTACCCATATAGCACATGTTTCTTTGTTCTAATATTTTTTAAATTGTTTCTATTAAAAGTCGTTTTAAAATTTTTACTATTATTGTGGATGCTGGATTTTTTTCTTCCGCACCATCCGTTTGTATTCGGTAGTTGTGGGAGAGGGCCTCATCTTCCAAACTTTTTCAAATTAAATCCACTTCACAATCTTTTTAAATTTGTCCCCAAATTTTTTGAGGACAAGTCAAGTTCTTGGTTTTAGTCATCTTCTGTTTCCTGTCTCATATCAGTATCACCTGCTAGAAATAGATGTTCATTCTGTTCACATACATCTCTTCCACAGTCCAGAATTTGATAGCTTTTTCTTATGCATTTCTTGAGTCATGCTTCATATGTTGATCGGTCGACAGAAATCCAGAAAAACAGGTAAAATCAAAGGAATGCTGTCAACAGTTTTGTCATATATCAACTAAAACTATCACCTTATTCAGTGTCTGTGCTGCATTCCATAAATTGTTATTTAACCCCCCGACTCCCCCTGTATAGCCCCCAAAACAGGTTGTAATTCTCCAGCATTGTAGTTTAATCCGGTTGGTCCGGTACAATACAGTCCTTTCTGTGCTCTCTATCCCTGCTCCCAGCTGCGGCTCACCATCCTTTTGCTTTGATTGACAACGATAATCACTCATGCGCAATCCACATTGCTAGTCGAAATCTTGAGACAGCAAAGAGAAATCACAGCCCGCGCCTGCACACTAAGCTTTGCCATACTGCATGCACTTGTGGTTTTGGCTCTACCTGCAGTAGAGTAAAGCATAGTGCAAAGGCATGAGCCATGATATTTCAGTGCAGGTGAAAGATTTTGCATGGCAATGTGGATTATACAAGAGGATTCATCCCTGTCAATCAAAGCAAGAGGACGGCGAGCAGCAGCTGGGAAGAGGGATAGAGAGCATAGAAAGGATGCCTATAGGACCGGACCAACAAAAATAACATACAGCGCTGGAGAACTTCAAAAGGTTTTTGATGGGTATACAGGGGGAGTCAAGGATTATATATTATAACCATTCTTGGAATGTGGCACAGATGCTGGATAAGGTGATAGTTTTAGTTGATATATGACAAAACTGGAGACAGGTTCTCAGTGGTTGTGGGAGAAAGCCCCATCTTCCAAACTTTTTCAAATCCAATCCACTTCACAATCTTTTTAAATTCATACCAAAAATTTTTCAGAGGCCAAGTCAAGTTCTTGCTTTTTGCCATCTTGTTCTGTTTCTTTTTGTCTCATATTAGTATCATCTGCTGCAAATGATTGATCATTCTGGTCTTATACATCTCTTACACAGTCCAGAACATGATATTTTTTTCCATGCTCTCATTTGACAGATTCATGCTTTGTATGGTGGACTGTAGACAGAAATTCAGAAAAGCAGACAAAATTAACTTATTTAATGACCATTCGTCGTTTTATTGTACTATTCATGTGTAAGTGATAGTCAAGGGAGAGGGCTTCATCTTTCAAACTTGTTCAAATCCAATCTACTTCACTATGCCAAATGGCATCATCTGGATGATATCTATAGTGTCAATTTCTCATGACTGTGGCACTTAAAAGGTTATAACTAGGGATCAGCAAACCTGAACTGTAAAGTTCAAGGTCTGTACCGGACATCTAGTGTCCGCTACTGAACATGTTCTTTTTACCAGAAGTCAGGTATAATGTTTGGGTTCAGTGCCGAATAAAGTTTGTTGAAAGGCTGCAGCACAGCCAATTAACAAGCTTTTAGGCTGTGGGCACTTCCGGAGCCATCACAGCCATGTCGAGTATTGGCATGGCTGTGATTAACTGGCGCACCTTGTGACTCCACCTGTATTAAAGCCGGATCATGGGTGCAGATGCCATTCTGCTATTATTAGCATAGGTACAGAACACATCTGGAGTGAGGGACAGTGTTGAGTTCTGTGTGTACGTAATGATGGGCCAGACACATTTGATGTCTGGGTCTCCAAATTGATTAATTAAAATTCACCGCACACTGTGGATTCTCTTTCAAAGTAGTTTAAATTTTATTGTGTGAACAATCATAGGGAGCGTAACAGAATTATGCAGTTGGAGCGATACATACAAGAAGTTTCACACAATAAAATTTAAACTATTTTGAAAGAGAATCAACAGGAGTGTGCAGTGAATTTTAATAAATCTGTATCTTGACTTTCTGTTCTGTTACACCAGCACCTCTTAATATTTAGGACTGAGTGCACGCTAAAATTCTTATGGGTCTCCAAATTGCACACATGATCTGAGCTTGCCCCTTATGTTTTGAAGGTGCTGGCTTGTGCTGCAGCAAGTGTACTGTCGTAACTTGTGTTTAGCATAGCAGGGGTGTCATCACAGACAGGTGCATCCGCCTGTCCACAGTCAACATGAGCAAGTTCACATTCATTAAAATGAACCAGGCATGCATCCCACATGACTTGTCCATACACTTGGCTGACTAAATAAGTAGACCAACCACACACATCCATTGTTTTCCTCCACTGCAGTGAGTTCATTCTATTTGTCATTCCCAAAGTTTTGTGGCCTCCCCAAATAATATTAATAAAAAGCAAAAACAAAAGAGGAACAAAAAACCAAAATACAAAAACAGTGTTGGCTACCTCCTTCCCTGTATCTTCCATATATACCATCACCTCCTCCTCCACTTGCCACTTGGACCTCCACCTCCAGGTTCTACATTATTATTTTTTTATTATTCTGTAATTTTAAGTCATTTCCCTATCCAATTGTCCTGCTCTTACCCTCATTTTGCTGTCTTTTGCAGCCCCTTAGCCTTTATTATTACCATTTTACAGTCATTTTAAATCAAAGAAGTTCAGGTTTCCATTGACTTATATTGGGTTTGGGTCCGGATTTAAGTTCTGGAACCCAAACCAAAATTTATACTCAAGTTTGACTAAACCTAAACTAACATGGGTCCAGTTACCCCAAGATATAGCACATTCATTGTGTCTAATAAAAAAAAAATTGGAACATCAGCCAGGTCTGAACACTTTCTTACAATTTTAGGACCTTAAATGATTTTAAACAATATTACAATCATTAATACACTTATGTCTAATGGTGTTTTGTTACATCTTAAGAAGAAATACATCTCCATATTTATATTTACAAGTCATTACCTTTAGTACTATCATAACCTAGAAAAAAATATTTACTACCGTACACATATTTTCTGTATAGACTTTGTGGGACGTAGTCTTTAAATCTATTATTTTTCTTGACTGTGGTGATAGGATTTTGATAATTGCAACCTTTTGAATGTATTAAAATGGCATCAGTTATATTCTTAAAATATGACATATAAGGTTAAATTGTTCAGAAATATGGACAATTTGAAAGAAGGTCAAGAACATCTAAATATACATCCAATATAAAATATATTTCTATCATACCTTACAGCAAAATAGTATATAAATGGGATTTTCATACTTTCAATTGAAATTTTTAGCTTCCCATGAGAATAAAATCTTTACAAAGGTATATAAGTAGCAGTAGCAGATGTAAGCATATCTATATTTTTTTCATGAATTAGAATAGACTTTAGTAATATATATTAATAAAACATGCATCTTTCCTCAATTACCAAATGCTTCTTTCCTGCTATACCTGGCTTATGCACTGTACATAACTATTCAGAATTTCTGCACAAACAGAACAACCACAACTATGAGACCTCACGAATGGAGTGTGCAGCATTTTTCAATATCAATATTCTAAATACTTCAAAACTATTTAAGCCATGATTCTGCTGTAAATTGGATGGTATATGTATAACTACCCAGCCCACTATTTGTACATCAATCAAAAGGCAATCACTAACCTTACAATAGGTATAATATTGAATACCAATCTTTCAAATCTTGCAGTGTTTCCAAACAAATTTGGACATAAGAATTTGACAAATATGTATTGAACAGTAGCAAAAATGCATAATATATAAATAATAAATAGCATATTCAGTGTATATGGGTAGTTTTGTCATCTATACTTTATAATATATCAGCAATTGACAAAATCATAAAACATAACTTTAATAAGTAATATAAGAGCTACCACTAGATAAAGTGAGGATAAAAACACACTAAATCAAATTGTCACAGACTATAACACAGAGTGTTTGTATACATCTCAAAAACAGACCACCCAGCGTATATACATGTAACTATTCCAAGTCCAAAAATCTGAAGGACGGGACAGATTATACTTGGTCTGAGACAAAAAAGCTCAACACCAAGATCAAACAATAAACAGTTTCCTTATTAGAGGTAATATAATAAAACAATTTCCTGTGGAGAAAAAAGAAACCCTCTACCCTGTTTGGGTTATCAAGGAAGTTGCCTGTTTATACTTATAAGGAGACATCACATATAGAATCCACAAGCATAATCATGAAAAATGGAAAGATCTCTCCCATGCGCGTGGAAGATATCCCCAAGCAGATGTCCTATCAGACTCATGTTCGGTCAGGAAAAAAGGCAATGACCCTAATCAAGTCCTATCAGAGCTAACAAACCTGACCCCCATGACTCCTGCCCTAACAAGGGCAGTCCACATCTGACCCTCAAAATAGAAGCCCTATTATGTCCCTGTGCATGCCGACGCATTTCATCAGTTAGTGACTCTTCAGGGGACCTACTAGCACTTAATGTGCATATTAACCAAGTATATGGGCTGCCTCCTAAGATGACACTGGAGTGAGGCAAACTAGCAAAGAGGGTATTTAAATAAACTGCCAATCACAATAAAATCACCCACCTGTAGCTTGTTGAAAAGCATGCCCTCCACCATCAGCTTCCGTGGAACGCAACACCTAATACATAACACAGGAAGTGGCAGATCATGATGGCCCCTTCATTCAAATCCACGGCTGACATAAAGGTCAGCGCGCACGACGCGACAAAAGCCGCGATACTTCCGGTGAACTAAAGAGACGCGGAAGCAATATGGCCGCCACACTTCCGGTCATGCGCACATTGATAAATGGTGCACCGTAATTCCTGACTGGCCACGAAGTGGTGCGGCCAAAATACACCTCCCCCAACAATGCCAAATACGGCAGAATAGTTCCGGGAGACAAAACAATAATATGGTCACCACACTTCCAGTCATGCACACATTAGTGAATAGTGCGCCATAATTTATGACCGACCACAAAGCCAAGCAGCCAAAGCACACCTCCCCACACAACGCCAGATGCGGCAAAATAGTTCCGGGAGGCAAAACAACACAAGGAAAATAGCGCCACAAGCCAAAGGGGAGCGACACTAAAATGCTTCCCTCTGTAACATCAGCATAGCCAAATAGTTCCCCATGTATATTGATATAATTAAAGAAAATCTAACTAAAAAGAAAAATTCAAACAAAAGGTGGAGGATAAAAATCAAACCCTAAACTAGGAATATAATATGGTAGCCGAAAAGAAGACAAAAAATAAAGGTATTTGACAGTATAAGCAAGGAAGATAAATTCACTATAAATCAAGGTTAACACACATATGAAAACCCTAAATATAGCAGCTATAATTTATTTGGTCATTAAGCCCTCCTGGGGTCATAATACTCAAACAAAATATCCATTTAGTCTCTTTTTGCAAGATGATCCGGTCCCAATTGCCACCTCTTGGTGGTCTTTTAACTCTCTCAATCCCCACAAACTTAATAGAATTAATGTTCCCTCCTTGGCAAAGGTTGATGCGGCGTGAAATAGGGGTATCTCTCTTATGCGTAATGTTCCCAATATGCTCCCCCATCCTGCATTTAAATTCCCTGATGGTTTTACCCACATATTCTTTACCACACAGGCAAGTAGCTTTGTAGATAACTCCTTTACTGCTACAATTGATGAATTCACTGATCTGGAATTGTTGTCCTGTAACATTACTAACAAAGCTACTCCCTGGAACAATGTTGGAACAAACAACGCAATAGCCACATCTAAATCAACCTTTGATTTCAGTGGGTAACCATGTGGTATTCGAGGGTCTCGTAAAATGACTGTTAACCAGACGATCTTTCAATGAATGGCCTTTTTTATACGTAATCAGGGGTCGTGTAGGAAGTTCCCTTCCAATGTCCTTATCCATTAGCAGGATAGGCCAGTGTTTAGCAAGAATACTGCGTACATCGTTCGCTCCATTATCAAAAGTAGTGACTAGTCTCATTTCTCCCTTGTTCTAATTCTAAGTTTAGAACAAAATCAGAAAAACTGTTGACGGAGCCCTTCCACAGCACTAAAATGTCGTCTATATACCGGACCCATAGCTCAATCTGTCCAACTGTATCCAGACCACTCCTGAAGACCTGAGTCTCCACCCACCAGCCCAGGAACAAGCTAGCATATGCCGGGGCACAAGGGGTTGGAAGCAGTACTGTATTTTCTCAGCACCAGAGGACGTCAATACCGGACCCATAGTGAATTCGTTATCAGATTACTTCGGTTCTGTCTCACCAAAAAAATTTTTCTGTTTGACCACAAGATATACCACCAGCTCAGGGGCACCACCATAGGGAGCCCTTGTGCCCCGGCACATGCTAACTTGTTCCTGGGCTGGTGGGAGGAGACTGTCAAATAGTTACATGTATATACGCTGGGTGGTCTGTTTTTGAGACGTATACAGACACTCTGTGCTATAGTCTGTGACAATTTGATTTAGTGTGCTTTTATCCTCACTTTATCTAGTGGTAGCTCTTATATTACTTATTAAAAGTTATGTTTTATGATTTTCTCAATTGCTGATATATTACCTCGTTCGTGAGATTTGTGGGTTCTCGATTCCCTTTTTTGCTGTTTTTTTCATCTATACTTTATACAATCTAGTCCTGATTGTTGCTGTGCCGTTTTCTCTTTAAATAATATTATAAGAGATAAAATATTTTATATTTCTGCAGCTTTAAAGCATATGGTTGCTCTATGCCCCCCAAAAATTGAAAATAGTAATAGTAATTTAGTTTGACTTGCAATTATAATCAAGTATCCAGTGTAAACTGCAGGGTTTTTTTATATTCGATCCCACTTAACGTTTCATGGCATATAAACTGTAATCCAGAAAGGCAGAACACTTTTTATTGTAACCATAACATTTTTGCATTCTAAAAATATACAGCATTAGGGCTGCAATGATTAGCTCTGTCAGTGAGAAAGTGTACACTTCTGCAGCTCTAATAGCCACACATTACAACATACATCATTGATTTTAATTGAGGCTGCCAGCTGCTGTATGTATAGAAGCAAAAACCACAGTACATTGGTTGATAGGAGAAGGTTTAGGTGCAACAGGGAGCATCCCAATCCAATTTATAATTTTCAATAAATATAAATAGAGATATTGTGACAAATTCATTTGCAATATACTGAAGGAGAGATATGCTTCACTGAGGCTATTAGCTTCAGAGATTTGAAACCTGGAAGTTTGCTTCAGCACACTAAGTGCTGAGAGGGGCTAGTCAGCCCTTTTAAGGTCTATGCTTTTAAGTGAACAACTGAAGAGCGGGTGCGTGGCTGATCACCATATCTCTTTCACAGGGTGGGGTTTGAAAGGTACATAGTTAGACTTTTGAATCATTTGGTATTTGGTGTGCCTGGAGCTGGCAGCTTCAGAGAAGTCCAAATCCCTGCAGGCATATGGACTGTGCTATACTTTGTTGTAGCTGTTTGCCTTCTGACCCAAAGTCAGATATGCAAGATCACCAGTGAGGCCAAATTAAGAGGTTACTCCCCAGATAACGAGCTCAGAGAAAAGCACGCACACAGGTTGTGAACAGATCACTTTCCTAATTTATTTGGAAAAACCAGCCAGTAATTTATACCATTTACAGCAAATGTAACTCATGTAATTACTGTATCTTTTACTTCCCGTTATGCCAAAAGGGCTGTGTTTATCCTTTTAGAGCCGTCAATGGTTTATAGCACAAGAGACAGCTCATCATATCATCTTGGTCTTGCCTTGATCTCCTGCTTGCATACCGACACCTCGCATGGACCAGGGTGAAGCAACCACAGCAGAATCCAATTGAAGTAACATGTGTCCAGCGAGAAGTGAAGGTGTTAAAATTTAACTTTTAATGCACATAGATAAAAATGATCCAACATATAGTGTCCAGCACATGAAAACATGCTGGCTAAGGAACGTGAACGATCAACGCGTTTTGACTTTTCTTCTTATTCATGATCTAACTATAAGACACACTGCCCACAATTTTATAGTGTCTCCATGATATCTCATTGGTTGACCCACAACATATATTTAATTGTGCTAATTAGGATAATACAAACTTATATATATGTGGTCACTGAATAAAAAAAACAGATATATAGACAATTTAAAAACAAAGATTTCTTTCATACCTATAGAATAAAGAAATATAGATAGACTTGTGCAAATATCAAAATCAGTAATGTTCTATATTGTGTAATTAAATTGTGGCAAGCATTTAGACCAAGCGGAATACAAGTGTCTAGAATAAACATTCAATAGGAGTCTCTATTTTGTAATTTTCTTTTATAATTTCCACCTCTATACAGTTTGTATACTTTTTCTACGACATAGAATCTGAAATAATTCGTATTACCCTTGTGTTCCCTGGCAAAATGCTTGGATGCTGAAGGTATTCCTACAGCTGAAGTATTTGTTGCATCAGAAAGATGCCATCTTATACGAGTCTTTAAAGGACAGGTTGTACATCCCGTATATTGTACTTTACATTTTTTACATTCAATTAAATATACAACATAAGAGGTGTTGCAATTAATAAAATCTTGTATTGGGTAAGTTAATGTATTATGAGTAGAATTGAATTATTTAGTTTTGTATGCATGCTCACATGCTTTATAACGGTTAGCTCCGCATTTAAAAAACACCTTTGTGTCTAGCCACGTGTGTTCACCTGCTAGTTCATCCAACTGTGCAAGCTTCCAGCACTATAAAAATAAAAAATCTAACACAATTTTTAATCAATCTGAAATTACATAAAAAAAAGGAGAAGGGCGGTCCAAAAACATAGGGGGAAGATATCTGACTCGCCACAAGAATACTCCAATTTGGAATTTATCTAGCTATGCATTTTCAGAAGCACAAATTTCGGTCCTCAGTAAAGGGCTGGGTTTTTCACCAACTAATCAATTTGACATTTTCCAAATTTTAATGGATGTTAACAAATTAGCATGTAATCATACCACCAATTGCCATTTTTCCACCTCAGATTCTGAGGATTCAACAACTTTAGATAATACCAAAGGCAACGTCCAAAATATATTTTAATCTTTTGAGGAACAAAAGTAACTGCTGAATATGAAACTCATGGAAAGTGAAGTAATTCAGGCTACAGTTTCTCTAAATGAAGATTTTACTATGGGCAATCTGTACTTTTACCCTTGTGGTGTGACTGGTGATCATGTGGTTAATAGGAGGTATGTATCACAGGGATGGCAGCTCCCTGTGATGTAGCCCAGAGTGTTTGTGTTTTCTTAAGATTTTTAAGTAGTTGTTCACATTTGGGTCCGGGCTACGGGTAGCTATGAGAGTTGGGAGGGTCTGGCTACCCATGTGCCTCGCTCCATGGTGAGGGGGGCTTACTGGACCCCATTTTGTCCGAAGATATGTGTATGGTTGTGAATTTTGAGGACCTGTGATGAGATCATGAACATGTGACTAGCCATGTGATAGGTAACTGGGAGTGGTTACAGGCAATCTAAGGAAGGTGTATTGAACATGTGAGAGAGTGTGTTAGGAGTCTGTCCCAGACAGAGCTCCCATGTTCCAGGCTAAGACGTCGCATAGCCTGGGGAAGCCATGCCAGCGAGTCTGAGCCAAAAGGAGTGGACGGTCGTGAAAACCGTGTGATACTGACCGGGGTCAGTGAGAAGTAGTTACAGGATACATCTGCGGATAAGAGGTATCTTGTACCTTCAACCATTGGTACAAGAGACTCCTAGTTATGTTAGAGATTCTAAATGCATAACTACAACTTTCAAAAATATTTAGAATTGAGAGTTCTCAGTGGTTGATACCATTTAATGGCTAGCTGAAAAGATAACAAATTGCAAGCTTTCGAGATTAATCAGGTCTCTTCATCAGGCATTGACTAATACAAAATCTGAAGAATCACATATTTATGAACAACACAGCACAGAAAAAATGCAATAGATAAGACAAGTGGCGTGAAGCAGAACTATCATTATGGGGGAGTGATAGACAGTTATGGCCATAAATATCCCACCATCAACTTAACACTCAACTACTCTAGCACTGAGATTAACTTTTGGACACCATCATTAAGCTAAAGAACAATGAAATAGAGACATCCCTGTATCAGAAGCCAATCGACCGTCCAACATGCCTTAAAAGAGACAGTTTCCATCCAAAACACATAAAGAACTCTAGTATCTACAGCTAAACCGTCAGATACAATCATATGTATTCCAACCCCATGGACAGAGATGAAAACCTTGGTCGCCTCAAAAAGACTTTTGAATCAGGGCTACCATCCAAGAACAATTCAAAACCAAATTACAAGAGCCACCAGAATGTCAAGGAATCACCTGCTACATTACAAAGCTAAAGAAGAAAATAACCAGGTGCCTCTAGTAGTCACCTACAATCCAAATCTGGAAGTGCTAAGGGGAGCTGCACATAAACAACCTTTGCTACAAAAAGATGCCCGATTATAATCCATTTTTCCAGACCCCCCACTACTGTGTTTTAGGCAGCCCCCAAATCTAAGAAGCATCATTGTCAGAAGCTCCCTGTCCTCTCCAACAGCTTCAGGAACCATTCCTTGCAACCAGAAAAAAAATGTAAAACCTGCCATTTATAATGACCACATTTATTCCATGGCGCTTTACATGGGAAAAGGGGAAATATAAACAAGTACAATAAACATGTGCAAGACAAGGGACACACAAGTACAGAAGGAGAGAGGACCCTGCCCACGAGGGCTCACAGTCTTCAGGGATGGATGAGGATACACTAGGAGAGGGTAGAGCTGGTTGTGCGGTGGTTCAGTAGAGCGAGGATCATTGCAGGCTGTAGGCTTTTCGGAACAGGTGGGTCTTCAGGTTCTTCTTGAAGGTTTCCGTTGTTGGTGAGAGTCTGATGTGTTTCTGCAGAGAGTTCCAGAGTATGGGGGAAGCACGGGAGAAGTCTTGTATGTGGTTGTGGGAAGAAGAGATGAGGGGGGAGTAGAGAAGGAGATCTTGAGAGGATCGAAGGTTGCGTGTGGGTAGGTACTGGGAGACCATGTCACAGATGTATGGAGGAGACAGGATGTGGATGGCTTTGTATGTCATGGTTAAGGTTTTGAACTGGAGCCTCTGGACAATAGGAAGCCAGTGAAGGGCCTCGTATAGGGGGGAGGCTGGGGAATAGCGAGGAGACAGGTGGATTAGTCAGGCAGCAGATTGTAGGATAGACTGGAGTGGTGCCAGAGTGCTGGAGGGGAGACCAGAGAGTAGGAGGTTGCAGTAGTCAAGGCGGGAAATGATAAGGGCGTGCACTAGTGTTTTTGTGGTTTCATGGTTGAGGAATGCATGGATCCGGGAAATATTTTTAAGTTTGAGGCCGCAGGAGGAGGCAAGGCCTTGGATATGTGGTTTGAAAGAGAGGGCAGAGTCTAGGATCACCCCAAGGCACCGAGCGTGCGGGACTGGGGAAAGTGAGCAGCCATTGACATTGATGGATAGTTCTGGTGGAGGGGTAGAGTGAGATGGGGAAAAGATGATGAATTCTGTTTTGTCCATGTTCAGTTTGAGAAAGCGAGCAGAAAAGAAGGCTGAATAAGCAGACAGACATTGTGGGATTCTGGTCAGTAAGGAGGTGAGGTCAGGTCCAGATAGGTAGATCTGCGTGTCATCGGCATAGGCGTGGTACTGCAAGCCGTGGGATTCTATGAGATGTCCCAGGCCGAAGGTGTAGATGGAGAAGAGTAGGGGTCCGTGGACTGAGCCTTGAGGAACACCGACAGACGGGGGCAAGATGAGGAGGTGGTGTGTGAGAGGGAGACACTAAATGTTTGGTCTGTTAGGAATGATGAGATCGAGGATAGGGCCAATTCTGTGTTGCCAAGAGATGAGAGAATCTGTAGCAGGAGGGAATGGTCCACGGTGTCGAAGGCAGAAGACAAGTCCAGGAAAAGAAGGACAGAGTAGTGTCGCTTGCTCTTGGCGGTTAGTAGGTCGTTAGTGACTTCAGTTAGGGCAGTTTCAGTTGAGTGATGTGGTCAGAAGCCAGATTGTAACTGGTCAAAGAGGGAACAGGAGGATAGATGGGAGGACAGTTCATGATATACATGCTGTTCCAGTAGTTTTGAGGTGTAAGGGAGAAGAGATATCGGGCGATAGTTAGACATAGAGGATGGGTCGAGGGAGGGCTTTTTGAGGATGGGTGTGATTGAGGCATGTTTGAAGGATGAGGAAAAGACACCATTTGTAAGAGAAAGGTTGAAGAGGTGTGTTACAGTTGGGATGAAGACTGTGGCAAAGTTAGGGATGAGGTGGGACGGGAGCGGGTCAAGCGCACAAGTGGTGGTGTGATCTTGACAGGAGGGTGGAGAGCTGATCTTCTGACATGGTGGAGAAGCTGGCTTTGGAAGAACAGGGCTGAGCGGCTAAAAGGGGCATTGGGGGCTGCGGGCCAAAGCTTTCTCTGATCGTATCAGTCTTCTGCTTAAAAAAGGAGGCAAAGTCTTCAGCAGAAATGAGAGGAGATGGAGGAGGTGCTGTGGGACGGAGTAGAGAATTGAAAGTGTTGAAAAGCTGTTTAGGGTTGTGAGACAGTGAGGATATGAGGGATGCAAAGTAAATTTGTTTTGCGGCAGAGAGCATGAACTTGAAGCTGGCAAGGGACTGCTTGCATGCGTTGAAGTGCTCGGTAGAACGGGTTCTCTTCCATCTCCGCTCAGCGGCCCTGGAAACCCATCTCAGTTCTTTGGTCAGGCTGGTCAGCCAGGGCTGCCTGTTGATTGTACGAGTTTTGCTCTGTGTGAGGGGGGTGGCTGAATCAAGTGTTGCTGCTATTGTGGTGTTATAAAAGGTGGCAGCAGCATCTGTGTCATGAAGGGAAGCTATGTCTCTGAGAGGTAGAAGGGACTCAGAGATTGATTGTAAATTGAGGTGTTTGAGATTTCTGCGAGGGTGAGCAAGTTTGTGGAGTGGGAGTTGCGCCGTCGGAGAGGAGAGGGAAGAGAATGTCAGTAGGTTGTGGTCGGACAGGGGGAGGGGTGAGTTAGTGAGATTAGTGAGAGAACAGAGATGGGTGAAGATAAGGTCCAGCATGTGACCATCTTTGTGAGTGGCCACAGAGGACCATTGAGTGAGACCAAAGGAGTCAGTCAGTGATAAAAGTATAGAGGCAGTTGAGGTGGAAGTGTCAATGGGGATGTTGAAATCACCCATGATGATGGTGGGGATGTCAGCAGAGAGAAAATGGAGTAGCCAGGTGGTGAAGTGGTCGAGAAAGGTGGAGATGGCTAGTTCTGGGGGCAGTAGATGACAGCCAGTTGGAGGTTGGAGGGGGAACAGATGCGGATGGAGTGCACCTTGAACGAGGGAAGCGTAACGGAGGGTGGAAGTTGAATTGGGGTAAAGGAGCAGGTATCAGACAGGAGCAAGCCAACTCCTCCACCACATTTGTTGCTGGGGCGAGGGGTGTGAGAGAGATGGAATCTGCCATAGGAAAGCGCAGTTGGAGAGGCTGTGTCAGAGGGAATGAGCCAGGCTTCAGTGATGGCAAGGAAGGAGAGTTTGTTGGTGATAAAAAGGTCATGGATAAATGACAGCTTGTGGCAGACAGAGCATGCGTTCCATAAGGCGCCAGGTAAGAGGACCGGGGGAGTGGGGGCTGGATGAATAGGTATGAGGTTATCATGGTTGCAAATACGTGTAGAGGATCATGGCAGGATGTTGGAAATGAGTGTGGGATGTGTTGAGGAGGGCCAGGATTTGGGGATACGCCGCAGGCAATGATAAGTAGCAGACAGAGCGTTAGATGGTGGGAGCATGATAGGACATGATGTGGCCGTGCGTGTCTGGAGAAAAAGGATTGTATGTGGAGGAACAGTTCTGAGGAGAAGGTTAGGTGGCTGGGGTGGATGGAGGGGGAAATGACAAGTTCCTTACTAAGTGGGGGGATTACAGGAGATTGGACAAAACAGAGAAGTATGGGGGCGAAAGTGAGAAGAAACCGAAACATTGTAGAGGTTATATATGTCGTTACCTTACAGTCAAATTCCAGTCCAATTCTAGTCTAATTCACAGTAGTGTAATTAGAAATCTGTAATTTGAAATATGGATTTTGAAATATGCATGGTCAGACACGTCTGGTCAGGCGCATGGCCCTGAATATTTGTGCAATTGAGAGGAGTCAGCTGTGAGGGGGTTGTGGGCGTGATTGCCCAGACCACATGTTCTGACTCAAAGAGAGGTGATAAAAAAGGGGGGAGGGTATGCATGGAAGACACAAGAAGAAAGGATACATTATGGATACAAAAGCAGTGCAGTACCAGGTAGGATTATATGCAATTCATATACACACACAATGCAGGAATGTTGAATGGATGAGTGAGCAGCATACCAGAGCAGGATTATATGCAATTCATATACACACACAATGCAGGAATGTTGAATGGATGAGTGAGCAGCATACCAGAGCAGGATTATATGCAATTCATATAGACACACAATGCAGGAAAGTTGAATGGATGAGTGAGCAGCATACCAGAGCAGGATCATATGCAAATCATTTACACACAATGCAGGAAAGTTGAATGGATGAGTGAGCAGTAGAGATGAGCGACTTTGCCTTTTTTAGGGTCGAGTCGGGTTTCATGAAACCCGACTTTCTCAAAAGTCGAGTCGAACGAAATCAGCCGACTATAGGGAAAAGTCGGGAAAAGTCGTGAAACATGAAACCCAATGCAAGTCAATGGGGAGAAAAGTCGGCAGTGAGTGGAGGACTGTAAACACACCTGGCATGAATTTTAACCCTAGAGGCGGCAAAATCTCTCTCTTTCTCTCCCTCTCCCACTCCAGTTACGCTACGTTACGCTTCTCTCCTTGGCTGAAAAAAGTCACGTGCAAGCATTCGGCGAAACCCGACTTTGGCGCTTGGGTCGCCGACCGCATGGCCAACTTCACACTGTGGTCGGGTTTCGTTTCATGAAACCTGACTTTGGCGAAAGTCGGCGACTTTTGAATCTGACCGACCTGTTTTGCTCAACTCTAGTGAGCAGCATACCAGAGCAGGATTATATGCAATTTATATACACACAATGCAGGAAAGTTGAATGGATGAGTGAGCAACATATCAGAGCAGGATTATATGCAATTCATATACACACACAATGCAGGAAAGTTGAATGGATGAGTGAGCAGCATACCAGAGCAGGATTATATGCAATTCATATACACACAATGCAGGAAAGTTGAATGGATGAGTGAGCCGCATACCAGAGCAGGATTATATGCAATTCTTATACACACACAATGCAGGAAAGTTGAATGGATGAGTGAGCAGCATACCTGTGGGTAGACAAAACAACTCAATTAGATGACGCAGGTGGTGGTGACGATGAAGATAATACAGCAGTGATCAATGGGTAAGTGCATCATGGAATTCTAGTCTAATTCACATAATGTAATTAGAAATCTGTAATTTGAAATATGGATTTTGAAATATGCATGGTCAGACACATATGGTCAGATGCATGGCCCTGAGAACAAGGATGAATTCTCATTGCCACACAATAAGAGAAAAAAGAATGGATCTACCTGTGGCAAAACATTTTTTGAATGCCTGATCACAGCACCATGGGCATGAAATTACTGGTATTGAAAGGTAACTTCACATCCCAGAGAGACAGAAAAGTCTGGGAGTACAAACTTATGATGACCTTTGACACTCTCAGTGCAGGAATAAATGTGTCACATGGATTTATGTCTTTTTACATTAATTAAGGAATTTTCTCCTAAGACCTTGCGGGGCATCTCAACACATTACCAGAACCCAATCAGAGGACAATAAAACTTTCACTCCTTATCTATGAATTGGTCCAATATTTATGGCCATAACTGTCTATCACTCCCCCATGATAGTTCTGCTTCACATCACTTGTCTTATCTATTGCATTTTTTCTGTGCTGTGTTGTGCATAAATATGTGATTCTTCAGATGTTGTATTAGTCAATGCCTGATGAAGAGACCTGAGTAGTCTAGAAAGCTTGCAATTTGTTACCATCTTTTCAGTTAGCCATTAAAAGGTATCAACCACTGAGGACTCTCAATTTTGAATATTTTTCTATCTACTGGCTAGCAAGGTACAAAGATATACATCTTTTCTGTACAATTTTCAACAAATTTGTTTGGAAAAAATATTTTTCATGGCTTTCATGTGATATAGTGGGATTATACCACTCCATACCACATTCAGTGGCTCTATCCATTTTATCCTACTACCGTGATACATTCAGTAGCTATGATGTAAGAATTAAAGACTATAATTTCTGAGGTCAATTTTCCCTTACATCATAACTATTTTAGTTTTGATAATAGATACTTTCTCCAAGAAACGGCGTAAGTATGGGAGCAAAATTCTCACCTTCTCTAGCAAACATTGTGATATCTAGATGGGAAGAACTATATTTGTATAATGATAATAACATATATAGCCATCATATTGTATGGAATGGTTGCTTCATCAACGACCTCCTCCTAGTATGGGGGGGCACACAGGAGGACACCGTCGCATTTACTGACCATATCAACAATAATGAATTTAATTTAAACTTCACCTCTTCCTATCATATTAACAGCATTAGCTTTCTTGATTTACAACTAACAGGTGATGCAAACAATCATACAGTAATTATCTCTCCATTTATAAAACTGACAGCAAGCAATTCTATACTTGCAGCCACATCTTGTCATCCAGATCACATAATAAATAACATTCCATATGGAGAACTAATTAGAACTAAGTGAGCTAGCCATACCGTACAGAAATAAAAGGGCTAGGAACAGAAAAACACTAGAGTTGAGCGACTTTTGCTTTTTTAGGGTCGCGTTTCGTTTCGTGAAACCCGACTTTTCCAAAAGTCGGGTCGAGCAAGATCGTCCGATTATAGGGAAAAGTCGGGGTCGTCCCGAAACACGAAACCCAATGTAAGTCAATGGGGAATAAAAGTCGGCATTGAGAGGAGGACAGGAAACACACCTACAGTGCCCATTTGAATGCCAAAAGCATCAATTCTTCTTACTTAAGCTTGTCAACCTTAATTAACTTCATAATACAAGTTACGCACTGAAAAATGGGGGTTATTTGGCTAAATTTGTGGGGGGGGGAGGGCTGGCTGCAGGTTTTCATGTGCCCTGGGCGAAAGAGCGCCCCTTTAACACATACCACAACTCATCATGCTCCGATACGGCAGAGAAATAGCGGTATAGTACAATGAAAAATACCTCACTTTTTACATCTCATGACGAGGCCCATCTATTTCTCCATACAAAATCATTGGTCCCATATAATGTTTGAAACAGTATATGATGAGCTCCACATAATGCTACAGTATATGTTGGTCCCCATGGATGAAGCTCCACTGTCTTATGGGCCCAAATAATGCTCCAAACATAATGGGCCCCATTTCTAATGCTCTAGTGTATAATGGGCCCTGTAAATGCTGCTCCAGTGTCTGATGTCCACCTTTGGAATGTTCCAGTGTATGGTGGGCCCCATCTATCATTCTCCAGAGTATAGTGCTCCCCAAAAATTGCTGTCACAACATAGAAAACAATCAAATAAGTCTCCTCGCTAGGGAATCCTTGCTTAACAGCTCGCCAGCCGTTCTCACGCCCAGTATGGATTGCACGTGATTGCACAAAGGTTAGAAAGGGTACCGTATCCCTGGATAACATGTATGGATAGCGTACACATTCAAAATATATGTCTATACAGCATGAGGCAGGCTCAGACGGTGTTAGGCCCAGTATGGATTGCACGTCATTGCACAAAGGTTAGAAGGGGTACCGTATCCCCGGATAACATGTATGGATAGCGTACACATTCAAAATATATGTCTATACAGCATGAGGCAGGCTCAGACGGTGTTAGGCCCAGTATGGATTGCACGTCATTGCACAAAGGTTAGAAGGGGTACCGTATCCCCGGATAACATGTATGGATAGCGTACACATTCAAAATATATGTCTATACAGCATGAGGCAGGCTCAGACGGTGTTAGGCCCAGTATGGATTGCACGTCATTGCACAAAGGTTAGAAAGGGTACCGTATCCCTGGATAACATGTATGGATAGCGTACACATTCAAAATATATGTCTATACAGCATGAGGCAGGCTCAGACGGTGTTAGGCCCAGTATGGATTGCACGTCATTGCACAAAGTTTAGAAGGGGTAACGTATCCCCGGATAACATGTATGGATAGCGTACACATTCAAAATATATGTCTATACAGCATGAGGCAGGCTCAGACGGTGTTAGGCCCAGTATGGATTGCACGTCATTGCACAAAGGTTAGAAAGGGTACCGTATCCCCGGATAACATGTATGGATAGCGTACACATTCAAAATATATGTCTATACAGCATGAGGCAGGCTCAGACGGTGTTAGGCCCAGTATGGATTGCACGTCATTGCACAAAGGTTAGAAGGGGTACCGTATCCCCGGATAACATGTATGGATAGCGTACACATTCAAAATATATGTCTATACATCAGGAGGCAGGCTCAGACGGTGTCAGGCACAGTATGGATTTGACGGCCCAGATTACACAGCGGAGGAGCAGGGAGAGGTAAAGATTGCAAATGCTGGGGCCCTGGCCAAGCAAGGGGGGCCCACTCGTGGGCGTCGGTACTGGCACTGGGCCCCTCATAGTACAGCGGTGTGTCTGACGGCGGGTGTGCACCACCGCCGTCAGAGACACTTGATTGCACTATGAGGGACCCTGTGCCAGTGCCAGTGCCCGCACCCAAGAGTCGGCCTACCCACCTGTCCAGGGCAACGGCACTCGCACGGTGTCGTGCGCTAGGTGGTGACCCCGGCCATGGGGGGGGAGGCAGCACAGTTAGGGAGTTTTAGAAAGTGGCATATGTTGATGTTGGACATTCAACTGATGCAAAAGGCGAAATAGGTGAAGTACCAGGAAGAGGTGGACCAAAGCAAGCCATTTTTCTCTCACCCTATGTGTCATCAGGGGAAGGTGGGACAAAATCCTTGGAAACCCATGTGTGGTTCATTTTAATGAAGGTTAGATCATCCACATTTTGGGTTGACAGACGGGTCCTTTTTTCTGTCAGGATTGATCCAGCTGCACTGAAGACTCTTTCCGATAGCACACTTGCAGCTGGGCAAGCGAGCTCCTGTAAGGCATATTGGGCCAATTCAGGCCAGGTGTCCAGTTTAGCGGCCCAATAGTCAAAGGGGAATGACCTGTGTGGGAGAACATCGATATGGGAGGAAATGTAGTTTGTAACCATAGTTGACAACTGCTGTCTCCTGTCACTTTCCATCGATGCAGTATTACCAGTTGTGTGAGCGGTATTTGAAAAATCAGTCCACAACATTGTCATGAAACCCCTGTCTCCAACGCCACTTCTGCTGTGTGCACCACGAACACCTCTGCCAAGCTGCCCCCGGCCCGTACGGCTCGTGTGAGAACCATCACCGCTGCTGTGTGCTGGGAATGCCTCAAGCAACCGATTTACCAGAGTTCCTTGTTTATTAGCCAATATTAGGTCAAGGTTCTCCTGTGGCATGATGTTTTGTAATTTGCCTTTATAGCGTGGATCCAGGATGCTGGCCAACCAGTAGTCGTCATCGTTCATCATTTTGGCAATGCGGGGGTCCCTTTTTAGGATCCGCAAGGCATAATCTGACATGTGGGCCAATGTTCCCGGTGTCAATGATGCACTGCGAGTGCTGGGTGGAGGAGCACTTTCTGGCAAATCCACATCCCTCCAGTCACGCACAAACCCTGTACCAGACCTTGCCACGCCAACATTTTCACTTGCCCCACGAGATGCATCCTCCTCCCCTAAGTAATCATCCCCATCATCCTCCTCCTCCTCCTCTTCTTCCTCCACCTCGTCCAGGAGAGGTCCCTGAGCAGACAATGGCTGAATGTCATCAAGGATTCCCTCCTCCTCTTCCTCCTCATCAACATTGGCTGCAGACGCCTGCTCCTTAAGGTGCGTCAAAGTTTGCATGAGCAGACGCATAAGTGGGATGCTCATGCTTAGGATGGCGTCGTCTGCGCTTACCAGCCGTGTGCATTCCTCAAAACACTGAAGGACTTTACAAAGGTCTTTCAGCTTCGACCACTGCACGCCTGTCAACTCCATGTCTGCTCTCAAAGTGCCTGGCCGTGTATCGTCCCACAAATGCATTATGGCCTGCCTCTGCTCGCACAGCCGCTCCACCATGTGCAGGGTGGAGTTCCACCTTGTTGCAATGTCGATAATGAGGCGGTGGTTGGGAAGGTGGAGCAATCGCTGCAGCTTCTGCATACGAACGGAGTGTACAGGCGACCGGCGGATGTGCGCGCACAGTCTTCGCACCTTCTGGAGCAGGGCTGTTAACTCCGGATAATTTTTGAGGAAGCACTGCACCACCAGGTTCAAGGTGTGAGCCAAGCAAGGTATGTGGCTGAGTTTTGAAAGGGCTATGGCTGCCACAAAATTACGGCCGTTATCACTAACTACCTTGCCTGCCTCAAGATGTACACTGCCCAGCCATGACTCAGTTTGTCGCTTCAAGTACTCGGCCAGCACCTCGGCGGTGTGTCTGTCGCCCAAACACATCATCTGCAACACAGCCTGCTGACGCTTTCCACTAGCTGCTCGATAGGGGGACACATCATGTGCAACAGTGGCAGCTGCAGATGAAGTGCTCGTACGACTGCGCTCTGTGGACGAGCTGTCGCTTCTGGAGGAGGAGGAGGAGGAGGAGGGTCGAACGCCTACAGCCAACTGTTTCCTAGACCGTGGGCTAGGCAGCACTGTCCCACCACCGCTGTCCCCTGTGGACCCTGCATCCACCACATTAACCCAGTGCGCAGTGATGGACACGTAACGGCCCTGGCCATGCCGACTGGACCATGCATCAGTTGTGAGGTGCACCTTTCCGCTCACTGACTGCTTGAGTGCATGGACAATGCGGTCTTTCACATGATGGTGGAGGGCTGGGATGGCTTTGCGAGAGAAGAAGTGGCGACTGGGTAGGTCATAGCGTGGTACTGCATAGGCCATGAGTTCGCGGAAAGCTGTGCTTTCCACCAACCGAAAGGGCATCATCTCAAACGAGATTAGTTTGGCAATGTGGGCGTTCAAACCCAGTGTACGCGGATGAGAGACTGAGTACTTTCTTGACCTACTCATAGTGTCTGGGAGGGTGAGCTGGACTTGAGAGCTGCATATGGTGGAAGTAGCGGTGGACAGGGCGGACTGAGAGAGGGTTGATGATGGTGATGGAGTTGGTGTTCTTTCTGATGGCCTAGAATCAGTCTCTCGTTGATATAACAGTGGGATTCCCTGACTGCTGTGGCCTTGCAACGACACCTCAACATTTGCTGCTGTGCTAACCGGTGTGCTTACAGTGGGGGAAACAATGTAGCGTTGCTGACTACCTTCGTTGTGATCAGTTGCACATGTGGCACTTGAGGTTTGGTGTTGTGTCCACGCTTGCAAGTGCATGCTGGTTAAATGTCTAAGCATGCAACTGGTATTCAAATTTTTCAGATTTTTCCCTCGGCTAAAGGTCTTTGCGCACTTCTTACAGATAACCTTGGCCTGATCATGAGGATTTTGTTCAAAAAACTGCCACACTGCACTCTTCCTACTTTGGTAGACATTTTGCGGCCTAGCACGCTGTGATCTTTTGACCCTCTGGACAAGCTGTCCAGCAACTCTTTTGATGTTTGGAACCTGTCTTTGGAGTGCTCCGGGCCTGCCAGATAACAGCTGTTGTGATGTCGATGTCTGCTGTGGATGCTCCTCATCTGAGCTATTGGAAGCAGCACCCTCTTCCCCCAATGGATGCCAATCTGGGTCAACAACTGGGTCATCCATCACCTCCTCTTCTATGTCATGTGCACCTTTCTCTGTGTCACCGTGTATGGTGGTATAGTGTGCGGGAAGGGGCACCTGAGTCTCATCAGGGTCAAAATCTGGCTCTGTACACTGCGAGGACAATGTAGTGCTCTGAGTGAATGTACCAGCAGAATCATCCATCAGCGGCTGTGCATCAGTGCACTCCATGTCAGATTCATCTTGGCCTGGGTAATTCACCATTTGACTTGATAATCCAGGCATGGTATGTGAAAACAGCTCCATGGAGTAATCAGTAGTATGGCCTGCGTCATCCTTCAATCTTGGTTGGGGTGAAGGACACAAGGAAAGGTGTGGTTCATGAACATGAGCCTCCAATGATGACTCAGTGCTTTTACTTTTTACAACTGAAGAAGAGGAGGCGATAGAGCTGGAGGCTGAGTCAGCAATGTAAGACAAAACTTTTTCCTGATGCTCTGCCTTTAAAAGCGGTTTGCCAACTCCTAGAAAACTAAGCGTTCGAGGCCTTATGTAGCCAGACGATGACGCAGGGTCAGCACCTCCTGCATTCGGTCCTATTTTGCTCTTGCCACTACCATCAGATCCACCACCAACACCATCATTACCAGCTGCCAACCCCCGCCCAATTCCACGGCCTCTTCCACCAGCCTTCCTCATTTTTGGTAGAAATGTAGACAAAATCCAACAAACTATATAGTAATGTAAAACAAGGTAAAAGGTGTCTATAGGACAGGGGAGATTTAGAATTTCTGCACACACTTGTGGACAGTGGACACTTTTGGATTGTGTGAGGCCCACTGATATCTGAGCGCTATGTGACACGCTCGATGGCACAGCTGCCTGTGAACAAAGTGACGAGAGGATAATGGAGATTTTGAATCTCTGCGTACACTTTTGGACACTGGACACTTGTGGATTGTGTGAGGCCCACTGATATCTGAGCGCTATGTGACACGCTCGATGGCACAGCTGCCTGTGACCAAAGTGACGAGAGGATAATGGAGATTTTGAATCTCTGCGTACACTTTTGGACACTGGACACTTGTGGATTGTGTGAGGCCCACTGATATCTGAGCGCTATGTGACACGCTCGATGGCACAGCTGCCTGTGACCAAAGTGACGAGAGGATAATGGAGATTTTGAATCTCTGCGTACACTTTTGGACACTGGACACTTGTGGATTGTGTGAGGCCCACTGATATCTGAGCGCTATGTGACACGCTCGATGGCACAGCTGCCTGTGACCAAAGTGACGAGAGGATAATGGAGATTTTGAATCTCTGCGTACACTTTTGGACACTGGACACTTGTGGATTGTGTGAGGCCCACTGATATCTGAGCGCTATGTGACACGCTCGATGGCACAGCTGCCTGTGACCAAAGTGACGAGAGGATAATGGAGATTTTGAATCTCTGCGTACACTTTTGGACACTGGACACTTGTGGATTGTGTGAGGCCCACTGATATCTGAGCGCTATGTGACACGCTCGATGGCACAGCTGCCTGTGACCAAAGTGACGAGAGGATAATGGAGATTTTGAATCTCTGCGTACACTTTTGGACACTGGACACTTGTGGATTGTGTGAGGCCCACTGATATCTGAGCGCTATGTGACACGCTCGATGGCACAGCTGCCTGTGACCAAAGTGACGAGAGGATAATGGAGATTTTGAATCTCTGCATACACTTTTGGACACTGGACACTTGTGGATTGTGTGAGGCCCACTGATATCTGAGCGCTATGTGACACGCTCGATGGCACAGCTGCCTGTGACCAAAGTGACGAGAGGATAATGGAGATTTTGAATCTCTGCGTACACTTTTGGACACTGGACACTTGTGGATTGTGTGAGGCCCACTGATATCTGAGCGCTATGTGACACGCTCGATGGCACAGCTGCCTGTGACCAAAGTGACGAGAGGATAATGGAGATTTTGAATCTCTGCGTACACTTTTGGACACTGGACACTTGTAGATTGTGTGAGGCCCACTGATATCTGAGCGCTATGTGACACGCTCGATGGCACAGCTGCCTGTGACCAAAGTGACGAGAGGATAATGGAGATTTTGAATCTCTGCGTACACTTTTGGACACTGGACACTTGTAGATTGTGTGAGGCCCACTGATATCTGAGCGCTATGTGACACGCTCGATGGCACAGCTGCCTGTGACCAAAGTGACGAGAGGATAATGGAGATTTTGAATCTCTGCGTACACTTTTGGACACTGGACACTTGTAGATTGTGTGAGGCCCACTGATATCTGAGCGCTATGTGACACGCTCGATGGCACAGCTGCCTGTGACCAAAGTGGCGAGAGGATAATGGAGATTTTGAATCTCTGCGTACACTTTTGGACACTGGACACTTGTGGATTGTGTGAGGCCCACTGATATCTGAGCGCTATGTGACACGCTCGATGGCACAGCTGCCTGTGACCAAAGTGACGAGAGGATAATGGAGATTTTGAATCTCTGCGTACACTTTTAGACACTGGACACTTGTGGATTGTGTGAGGCCCACTGATATCTGAGCGCTATGTGACATGCTCGATGGCACAGCTGTGACCAAAGTGACTAGAGGATAAGGGAGATTGGATTGCTTTTAAAAAAGCAGTTTGCGGAGCAGTGGGTAAACAGCAATGCCAGCATGTCAGGAAGCCTTAGAAGGCAGCCCAACAACCAACACCACTGATACACCACAATATAGCCTCCCCTTGCACTGCACACACAGTGACTTGTGTGTTGTGCAGGCCAAATCGCTAGCAGCAGAAGCAGTTCTTTTGTCTTCTTCCCTGCCTAACGCTCTCCCTACAGAATCAGCAGCAACCTCTCCCTATACTAAGATCGGCAGAAGTAAGATGGCGGTCGGCGTGCACGCCCTTTTATACCCCCTGTGACGCCCACCAAAGCAAGCCAATCACTTGCATGCCCTTCTGAAAGATGGTGGTGACCCGTGCCTAGGTCATCACGTTGCCCACAGTGTCCGTGGATACTGATTGGCTGAAAAAGAGCGCAAAACAAACTTTTGAAACGTGACTTTGGCGCGTAAGTCGCTGACCTCGTGGCCGACCTCATCCTAGGGTCGGGTTTCGTTTCATGAAACCCGACTTTACCAAAAGTCGGCGACTTTTGAATTTTTTCGACCCGTTTCGCTCAACTCTAGAGAACACCAATGTGGCTAA
>NW_027361703.1:21075000-21115000 GCF_039654945.1 Dendrobates tinctorius
TAAAAATAGGCTGAACTAGATGGACATAAGGTCTTCCTTCAGCCTTCAAAACTATGTTACTATGTTACATTTTCTACAAATTACAGTATACAATATAGAAATATTGTGAATTTTATAAAAAAAAGTACACACCTATGCTTAATCAAGACATGAAACTCAAAGAAATTTTAAAAAACGACATTCGTTTTGTAGCCAAAAGAGCACCCACTTTGGGATTTATCTTATCTCCAAGTTTATTCCTTGTCAACTTGATAAAATATCAGTTGAAAAAATATGGCTAGACACAAAGGGTTTTTTAAATGCAGAGCTAACCGTTCTAAAGCATGTGAACATTCATATAAAACTAAAAAATTCCATTCTATTCATAATTCATTAACTTATCAAATATAAGATTTTATTAATTGCAACATCTCTTATATTGTATATTTAATTGAATGTACAAACTGTAAAGTGCAATATACGGTATGTACAACCTGTCCTTTAAAGACTCGTATAAGACAGCATCTTTCTGATGCAGCAAATACTTCAACTGTAGGAATATCAGCAGCATCCAAGTATTTTGCCAGGGAACACAAGGGTAAGATGAATTATCTCAGATTCTATGGCATAGAAAAAGTATACAAACCGTATAGAGGTGGAAATTAGGATTTTGATATTTGCAAAAGTCTATCTATTTTTCTTTTATTCTATAGGTATGAAAGAAATCTTTGTTTTTACATGGCTATATAACTTTTTTTTATTCAATGACCACATATATACATTTGTATTATCCTAATTAGCACAATTAATTATATGTTGTGGGTCAACCAATGAGATATCATGGAAGCACTATAAAATTGTGGACAATGTGTCTTATAGTTAGATTTTGAATAAGACGAAAAGTCGAAACACGCTGATCGTTCACGTTTCTTAACCAGTGTGTTTTCATGTGCTGGACACTATATGTTGGATCATTTTTATCTATGTGAATTAAAAGTTAGGGCATGTGCACAAGTTGCAGATTTGCCTGCAGAATTTTCTGCACAGAATCTGCATCTCTTGGCAGAAAACGCTGGTAAAAATCCACACGTTTTAGATGCGTTTTTGATGTGAATTTGATGCGTTTTTTCATGCGGATTTGTATGCGTTTTTGTAAGCTAAATAAAGATCTATTATTTAACAAAAAAAAAGTTGTGATGTCATTCCTTTGTTCAACCTCTTATTTTGCATACTCCATTGAAGAATGTTTACACGCACAGATAGGTAGATCTATAGATATATAGATAGATATCTATAAATATATATAAGAAAAATTGGAACAGCATAATTACAAACAGTGGGTGCACGGCCTCTACAGCAAAGCATCCAATACTTGCCCCAATCCAGATAAGAAAAAATGAAGGCAGCACTCCTTAGACTTGTAATAAAGTTTGTGGTTTTAATTCAAACCCACATTTTTTCTTATCTATAGATATATTTTTCTATCGATATATCTCTCTATCTATAGATATATGTATAGATAAAGAGGTGTATTGATAGGTAGATATATCTATAGATAGGTAGATATATCTATACATATATATATATATATATATATATCTCGATAGATAGATAATACCAAGGCCAATGTTTATTAATGAACAATATGGTTAATTTTGAAGAAAAGGGAAATAAAATGGCGTGGGCTCCAGAGAGTCACTGTAGAGCACTGACATCACCCGATGTCAGTGTTCTACAAGGGAGATCATCGTGGGACACTCGTTATTAACTGGACTGTGGTGGAAAGGTAATGTATAGGTTGGTTTATTATTTTTATTACAGGAGATCGAGGGCTTCGGGGACTAGATGATTGGTGAGTATGTACTCTATGTTATATGTGATATGTACTGTCTGTAATGTATGTGTATATGTATGTATTTATGCTCTGTATGTTTTTTTTTACTACTGAACACATGCATTGTCTGATGAGGCTACTATCCCATCTTCGGCAATGCTATCACTGTGAGCATTCATAGCTGGATGGGAGCAGTAGTACCATCAGACAATGGCTGCACACAGACACGCATACACACAGGGAAACATGCACACACACAGACGTGCACACACACTACATGTGGACACCCGAACACAGACATGCACACAGACATGCACACAGTCTCCGCCCACACTCCACCCACACACTTCCCTCCTCCCGATCTGCAGCGTTTCTCGCACCCACATCGGCAGCAAAACCTTTTTTACATCTGCAGTTTTGCTGCAGATGTGCCTGACTCAATGGAAGTCAATGGGTGCAGAAATAATTGACAAGCTGCGGAAAAAAACCGCTGCAAATCTGCGTGAATTTTTCCACAGCATGTACACAACAAATCTCCATTTCCCATAGATTCACTTTGGCTGTGCACTACACTGCAGATTTGATGCAAATCAGTGTGGCAAAAAAATGCTGCAGATCCGCCTCTGAATCTGCAACGTGTGCACACAGCCTTAAAATTTAACACATCTTACTTCAATAGTATATAACATACTGTATTATAAATGAACAAGCAGAAGAAACATGCCTATAAAATTAAGCCTTAAAATTTAACACATCTAACTTCAATAGTGTATAACATACTGTATTATAAATGAACAAGCAGAAGAAACATGCCTATGTTTACCTCTGTGAGCAGCCGAGAGATGATCCACTACAATATATATATTTATATTATACAATATATATATATATATATACTCTATGTGACAGATAATATAGCAGAATGGTGAGCAATATATAGTATATCCAAATACAGAAACCATATTGCATAATAGAAAATAAATCCAAATTGGAATATTCTCAGCTTGAAATCTATTTTATGTTTTGCTCCAATTATTGTATGGCTATGATGGATTTCTAGGGTAAACCAAAGACACAAAAATGCAACAATTTAAGTGATTATAGAATATATGTTTCTAATGAAGCAGCAGAAGAAAGTCAGAAAAAAATCTGAAAAAAACACTGACATCTAGAGCACACAGAATATACTGTACTGTAAGGATACTGCAGGGTAGGGTAGAGAAGACATGCATAGTCATGCAGAACAGTGGAGTACTTATACAAAAAGAATAAAAAGACAAAGTGCTAGTGTTAGACCTTAAGTGCTTGGTTAAATTATAAATGCAGAGTTGTGATAGGATGTTACTGTCATCTGACATGGCGACTTCATAGGTGATATAGGTGCAATGAAAGAAGGGCATATGCAAATGAAGTATATTGACTAGTGAATTAAAGGTTTAATCCCCAAAAAAATCAATTTTAATTATATAAATCCATATCAATAGGATAGGAGAAATCTTGCTGATTGTCCAATCGCTGGAACCCCAGTGATCTCCATCATGGATGGAGCAGATGTGTGCATTCGTGGCTTAAGCTCCATTTATTGTCTTTTGCAGGGATCCCCAACCTATAGCTCAAGAGCCACATGTGGCACGCAGGCCTGAGATGTGTGGCTCACTGCTGTCTGCCAACTTGGTGCATTAGCACCAGGTAGAGCAAACAGCTTAAAGAGCGGATATCTAGATGGGGGCTTTCTGTGTAGCACTGCATAAAAGAGCAGGTATGAATGGGGGTAAGATACCACTCTGGCAAAAATTAAGAGACTACGTTCAAATGTTCAGTTTGTCTGATTTTTCTCTTTATAGGTATACTAGCTGAAGAGCCCGGGGTTGCCTGGGCATAGTAACCAACTGTGGTTAGTTATAACAAATTATAATGATTATATTGCACATAAAAACATTTTACATCATATATTCAACACTACAGATTTGCAACACAAATTAACTAAACAATTACCCAAGTATTGATAGTATTTTATTTTCAACTCATTCAAGAGCCTTTTGATAAACAAAATTTTTTGTTTTCCTTTCGGTGCAAAGATGAACAGATTTTTGGCAGTTCCAACTCTTTCTCATGTAAAGTTGACCATGAGAAAAGCATGGAGATTGCAAATAAATCCCTACTACTTTCAAGGACTGTCCTTGAGCATTGTCAATGGACATTGCAAATAGCAGCTGAACTGGAAACTGGAGGCGTTTAAAATCAGAAAACAAATCAGATGGAATGAGTGGAATTCTTGGAATGAAAATGTCCTCTCCTTTGGCACATCCTGTTTCTGAGCTGTGCATCTAACCCTATCTTGTGTGATAATGTCAGCTGAGCTGTGTACCTAATACTCTCATGTGTGATACTTCCTGCTGAGCTATGTATCTAATCCTATCCTGTGTGATACTGACTGCTGATCCGTGTATCTAATCCTCTCCTGTGTTATACTGACTTCTGAGCCATTTATCTAAACCTATCCTGTGTGATACTGTCTGCTGAGCTGTGTATCTATTCATATCCTGTGTGATACTGACTGCTGAGCTGTGTATCTAATCCTATCCTGTGTGATACTGACAGCTGAGCCATGTGTCTAATCCTATCCTGTGTGATACTGACTGCTGAGCTGTGTATCTAATCCAATCCTGTGTGATACTGGGCTCCCCCTGCAGTCTGTGTCAGAGGGTGGTCTGTGTTGGCACGGTATTAAATTGTGTTATTTCCAGCTTTACAGAAGGACGATAACACCATAGAAATGATAAGAATAGGCAAAATTGTTTGGTGAATTGGAATGCGCGGGGTTAAAATTTTGCCTCACAACATAGCCTATAATGCTCTCGGGGTCCAGACATGTGACACATTGAGCTTTATATATTAGATGTTTGAGTAAAATGTAAATTGTTCTTTTAGTCTATAAACGTCTGACAACAAGTCTCTGAATTTCCAAGCAATAAATTTAGCATTTTTTTCTGACAAAGAAAAGTGTTTAAAATTAAAAAAACAGTGCTTTCAGACCTCAAATAATGCAAAGAAAACAAATTTATAATCATTTAGAAACAAAAATACTAATGTTTTAACTCAGGAAGAGTTCAGAAATCAATATTTTGTGGATTAACCTTGATTTTTAATCACAGCTTTCATGCATCTTGACATGCTTTCCACCAGTCTTTCACACTGCTTTTGGAGCAAAAATGTAAGCAGTTCTTCTTTGTTTGATGGCTTGTGACTATCCATCATCCTCTTGATTACATTCCAGAGGTTTTCAATGGGGCTCAGGTCTGGAGAATGGGCTGCCCATGACAGGGTTTTGATGGGGTGGTCTCTTAATTTTTTCCAGAGCTGTAGGAAACCCTAATGCTTGGCATACTGCCTTCGTGTGATTTGAGTGGAAAAGCTTTAGCTGTCATTATACCAGTAATGGGGGCTCTGGATGCCACTACTGTGAGTGGGGCAGGAACTGGATGTGGCTCATGACCCTCTCTTAGAATTCAATGTGGCTCATGTCTTCTTTCATATAAGTCATATCGGTCTATAAGATGGTGGAAAGAGTCAGATTGTTAGGCTTCGGATTTCTGTCGCTGCACAGCGAGAATCCCGAGCCTTGCCTCCGACGGTCTCCCATTCCTCTCCAGCCACAGAGGAGGTTGCTCAGCAAACTCGTCGGTCCCGGCGCTCTGCCCAGACCAGCTCCGTGGGTTTGCTTGCTGTTGCCACCTCTGGCACAGCTATGGCAATGCATGCTGCTTGGCAGCAAGATTCTCCAGGGACTAAGTCCTCATGTTGGGCCACTGAGCATGCCCGTGGAGTGATCTCCCATTGGAGATCGAAGGTCACGTGCTCAGGTCCTGCTCGTGTTCGGATTGGCCCATCCGAGAAGCAAGGAAGGTCCCGGACGCTCGCAGCTATAAAAGGTTCGCATGGCCGCTCGGCCATGCGCTAGGATAGACTGTAATTTCAGACTATGAGGAGTGAGTGGTGTATGCACGTATGAATGTCTCTGGTGACTAACTCATTAAGAAACTCCTACCCTTGGTACGCATGTGTTGTGCAGCCTAGCCTGCTAGCGCCCAGGCTTAGGTGTAGGTAGGTCAGAGTTGGAGTCAGGCTTTAGTCCACACCAGTGACTCAGCATGCCTCGGTGCGAGTGCTCCACACTCCATAGCCAGTGTCTTTAGCGCCGCTCATGGCAGCGACACCGCGCGCTCAGTGTGCCTAGAGGGAGTCTAACCCCGTGTCCTTGGGGTAGAGTTCTGTGGCCGTTCACTGTGCGCTCTTTTGGCCGGGCTCTGTGAGCTAAACAGGCTCCGGCATTTAGAATCATAGAATCATAGAATCATAGAATCGTAGCGTTGGAAGGGACCTCCTGGGCCATCTGGTCCAACCCCCTGCTCAAAGCAGGATTCGCTAAATCATCCCAGTCAGATGTCTGTCCAGCCTCTGTTTGAAGACATCCATTGAAGGAGAACTCACCACTTCTCGTGGCAGCTTGTTCCACTCATTGATCACTCTAACTGTCAAAAAGTTTTTTCTAATATCTAATCTGTGTCTCCTCCCATTCAGTTTCATCCCATTGCTTCTAGTCTTTCCTTGTGCAAATGAGAATAAAGATGATCCTTCTACAATGTGACAGCCCTTGAGATATTTGTAGACAGCTATTAAGTCTCCTCTCAGTCTTCTCTTTTGCAAACTAAACAATCCCAAATCCTGCAACCTTTCCTCATAAGACAGGGTTTGCAGACCGGTCACCATTCTGGTTGCTCTTTTCTGAACTTGCTCCAGTTTGTTGATGTCTTTTTTAAAATGTGGTGCCCAAAACTGGACACAATATTCCAGATGAGGTCTGACCAAAGAGGAGTAGAGGGAAATAATGACTTCACGTGATCTAGACTGTATGCTTCTGTTAATACATCCTAGAATTGCATTTGCTTTTTTTGCTGCTGCATCACACTGTTGACTCATATTCAGTTTGTGATCTATTAGTATACCCAAGTCTTTTTCACATGTGCTGTTGCTTAGGCCTATTCCTCCCATTCTGTATATGCTTTTTTCATTTTTATTGCCCAGATGTAGTACTTTGCATTTTTCCCTGCTAAAAACCATTCTGTTAGTTGCTGCCCACTTCTCCAGTTTATTTATATATTTTTGAATCCTCTCTCTCTCTTCTCTAGTATTAGCTATCCCTCCTAGCTTTGTGTCATCAGCAAATTTAATCAGTTTACCCTCAATTCCTTCATCTAAATCGTTGATAAAGATGTTGAACAATAAAGGGCCCAGGACAGAGCCCTGTGGTACCCCACTTGAGACATTCTTCCAACTGGATGTGCAGCCATTTATGACCACTCTTTGGGTCCGATCACTAAGCCAGTTATGAATCCACCTAACAGTTGCCTTGTCCATTCCATACTTAGTCATTTTTTCAATAAGGATTGTATGAGATACTTTGTCAAATGCTTTGCTGAAGTCAAGATATACTATATCTACAGCATTTCCTTGATCCACCCAATCAGTGATTCCGTCATAGAAGGAAATTAAGTTAGTCTGACATGACTTATTAGTTACAAACCCATGCTGACTCTGTTTAATCACTTCATTCTTATCCAGGTACTGACATACATGTTGTTTAATAATTTGTTCAAAGATCTTTCCTGGTATAGAAGTCAGACTCACCGGCCTATAGTTGCCTGGGTCCACCTTCTTCCCCTTTTTGAAGATAGGAACAACATTTGCTCTTCTCCAGTCTTCTGGGACTTCTCCTGTTCTCCAAGAATTTTCAAATATTATGGAGAGGGGTTCAAAAATTTCTTCTGCTATCTCCTTCAGTACTCTGGGGTGTAATTCATCTGGACCTGGAGACTTGAATTCATTTAGGTTAGCTAAGTGTTTCCTCACTATCTTTCGGTTTATAGATATCCTGGATTCTTCTATTCCCTTAATAGGACAGTGAAGAACAGTTGATGTCACATTTCCTTTCTGAGAGAAAACAGATGCAAAATAGGAATTTAAAAGTTTGGCCTTCTCAACATCCTGTCTTACCATTTCATCATTTTCATCCTGTAAAAATCCTATAGCATCTTTGACTTTTCTTTTACTTTTGACATATCCCCAAAATCCTTTATTATTGCTTTTGACATCTCTTGCAAGCCTCAATTCATTGTCAGCTTTAGCTAATCTGATTTGTGCCCTGCAGGTTCTGCAGACAGCATTATATTCTTCTTTAGATATGCCTCCCTCTTTCCATTTTATAAACATTTTTTTCTTCCTTTTTAGCATGTGCTTAAGTTCTGTGTTCATCCATCCTGGCTTCCTTAAATGCTTCCTATTCTTCCCTCTTTTCGGAATTGTTAACAATTGTGCTTTGAGAATTTCATTTTTCAAGATTTCCCATCCTTCCTGGACATTTTTGTCTTTAAGGATATCCAGACATTGGATCCCTCCAATTCTCTTTCTGAATTCCTTAAAATCTGCCTTTCTGAAATCTAACCTTGACGTCTGAGTCTTCACAGGTCTTCCTCCTCTAGTTATCCAAAATTCTAAAATAGCATGGTCGCTACCTCCTAGGGTCCCAGCCACTTTTACCTCCTCAACCATTTCCTCCCTGTTTATAAGGATTAGATCCAAGGTAGCAGTTCCCCTTGTTTTCTCCCCTACCTTTTGGAAGATAAAGTTGTCAGCAAGAGAGGATAAGAATTTCCTTGACCTGTTAGTTTTGCCTGAGAGAGATTCCCAACAAATGTCTGGATAGTTGAAATCTCCCATGACAACTATGTCATATTTTTGGGAGAACTTGGCCATTTGATGCATAAAGAGTTCATCCATATCTTCAGCTTGCACAGGTGGCCTGTAGTAAATGCCTACAATGGTGTCCTTTCCATTGTTCTGTCCTTGTATTCTTACCCAAACAGTTTCCACAGAACTCCCAGTCTCTGAAGCTTCTATCTCTGTGCAGATATACGCGTTTCTAACATACAATGCGACACCTCCTCCTCGTTTATCAAGTCTGTTTCTTGCAAATAAGTTGTATCCTTCTAGTCTTGTATTCCAATCATGTGTATTGTCCCACCAAGTTTCAGTGATTCCAATGACATCATATTTCTTTTCCTGCGTTAGTAGTTCCAATTCTCCTTGTTTGTTGCCCATGCTTTGTGCATTCAGCGGTGGTGTGGCTCTGTGAGTTAACAGAGTTCGCTACTGTTCACATTGGGTGACGTAACCAACGTGTGACTGTTTTCACACCGCTTAAGTCTCCCACCATTATCTAGCAGCAGCGTACCACCTCTGCACGGTGGACCCCGAGCTGCGAACGCACCTACTACTATTTTATAAGTTGGTGCGTTCCACCAGCCGTAACACAGATGCTGTCACTGGCAGTCCCATCGACAATGAATGGAAAAGAACAGTGGCTGTGCATGCATACCTTCACGATATTCAAATAGAACTGCAGAGTCCAATTCTTGCGATTTCAGAGTTTTTTTTACCAGGTTAATGGGGGTCCCAGTGGTCAAAATTCCAGCAATTCACATACCCCATTTCTTAATACTGTTTATTGCCCCCCTATAACATCAATGATAGCTTGAAGTCTTTTGTGGTAGTTGTGGATGAGGTTCTGTATTTTCTCAGATGGTAAAGCTGCCCACTCTTCTTGGCAAAAAGCCTCCAGATCCTGCAAATTCCTTGGCTGTCTAGCATGAACTATGTGCTTGAGATCTCCCCAGAGTGGCTTAATGATATTGAGGTCAGAAGACTGAGATGACCACTCCAGAACCTTCACTTTGTTATGCTGTAGCCAATAACAGGTCGACTTGGCCCTGTGTTTTGGATTGTTGTCATGTTGGAATGTCTAAGCACGTTCCATGCGAAGCTTCCAGGCTGATGATTGCAAATTTGCCTCCAGTATTTGCTGATAACATGCTGCATTCATCTTTCCTTCAACTTTGACCAAGTTTCCTGCACCTTTTGTAACTCACACATCCCCAAAACATCAGTGATCCACCTCCGTGCTTTACAGTAGGAATGATGTTCCTTTCATCATAGGCCTTATTGACCTCTCTCCAAATGTAACATTTATGGTTGTGGCCAAAAAGTTAAATTTTGGTCTCTTTATTCCACATTACCTTGTTCTAGAAGTTTTGAGACTTGTCTCTGTGCTGTTTCGCATATTGCAGGAGGGATACTTTGTGGCAATTGCGCAGTAATAGCTTTCTTCTGGCAACTCAACCATGCAGCCCATTTTTCTTCAAGTGCCTCCTTATTGTGCATCTTGAAACAGCCACACCACTAGTTATCATAGAGTCCAATATTTCAGCTGATGTTATTTGTGGGTTTTTCATTGCATCCTGAACAATTTTCCTGGCAGTTGTGGATGAAATTTTTGTTTGTCTAACTGAGCGTGGTTTTGTTTTTACAGAGTCCCTGATTTTCCTTGTGTAAATCACAGTTTGAACACTGCTGACTGGCATTATCAATTCTTTGGATATCTTTTTGTATCCCTTTCCTGTTTTATGCAGTTCAACTACCTTTTCCCATAGATCTGTTGATAATTCTTTTGCTTTCCCTATGACTCACAATGCAGAAACAGTAGTGGCTAGAGGACAGATGCAAGCATCTGTCTGGATCCCTGAAACTCACTCAGCTTTTATGCACACACACTGATTACAAGCAAACAGGTCACAGGTGAGGATGTTACCTTTAGTAGCCATTCAAACTCATTTGTGTCAACTTCTGTGCAAGTTATCAAGCCAAAATCATCAGGGTATTTGAACTTTTGATCAGGGTCATTTGGGTGTTTTTGGTTGTCATTATGATTTAAAAAGAGAAAACACAGTAGTTTGACAATAAATGGCTTCAACCAACCACTACCTATGAGTGGAGAAAAAGTTTTGGTGTTATCATTCATACTCTCTGAAAAAAGGCTAAGGAAACAAAAATGCTGCCGGGGTATGTAATCTTTTGAGCACAACTGTATGTAAACCAGGAATATAAGATTCAAAGTGTTACCTCATTAGAGACATCTCCATAAAGGTTATGTGCACACAATGTCTTTTTCAGGTGGATTCCGCTCACTAAACCTCCTAAGTCACTAACTAAATTCTTAAAAGAATGAACCTACAGTCATGGCCAAAAGTATTGACACCCCTGCAATTCTGTCAGATAATACTCAGTTTCTTCCTGAAAATGATTGCAAACACAAATTCTTTGGTATTATTATCTTCATTTAATTTGTCTTAAATGAAAAAACACAAAAAGAATTGTCCTAAAGCCAAATTGGATATAATTCCACACCAAACATAACAAAGAGGGTGGACAAAAGTATTGGCACTGTTGGAAAAATCATGTGATGCTTCTCTAATTTATGTAATTAACAGCACCTGTAACTTACCTGTGGCACCTAACAGGTGTTGGCAATAACTAAATCACACTTGCAGCCAGTTAACATGGATTAAAGTTGACTCAACCTCTGTCCTGTGTCCTTGTGTGTACCACATTGAGCATGGAGAAAAGAAAGAAGACCAAAGAACTGTCTGAGGACCTGAGAAACCAAATTGTGAGGAAGCATGAGCAATTTCAAGGCTACAAGTCCATCTCCAAAGACCTGAATGTTCCTGTGTCTACTGTGCACAGTGTCATCAAGAAGTTTAAAGCCCATGGCACTGTGGCTAACCTCCCTAGATGTGGCCGGAAAAGAAAAATTGACAAGAGATTTCAACGCAAGATTGTGCAGATGTTGGATAAAGAACCTCCACTAACATCCAAACAAGTTCAAGCTGCCCTGCAGTCCGAGGGTACAACGGTGTCAACCCATACAATCCGTCGGCGTCTGAATGAAAAGGGACTGTATGGTAGGAGACTCCACTTCTTACCCCGAGACATAAAAAAGCCAGGCTGGAGTTTGCCAAAACTTACCTGAAAAAGCCTAAAACATTTTGGATGAATGTTCTCTGGTCAGATGAGACAAAAGTAGAGCTTTTAGGGCAAAAGCATCAACATAGAGTTTACAGGAGAAAAAAGAGGCATTCAAAGAAAAGTACACGGTCCCTACAGTCAAACATGGCGGAGGTTCCCTGATGTTTTGGGGTTGCTTTGCTGCCTCTGGCACTGGACTGCTTGACCGTGTGAATGGCATTATGAAGTCTGAAGACTACAAACAAATTTTGCAGCATAATGTAGGGTCCAGTGTGAGAAAGCTGGGTCTCCCTCAGAGGTCATGGGTCTTCCAGCAGGACAATGACCCAAAACACACTTCAAAAAGCACTAGAAAATGGTTTGAGAGAAAGCACTGGAGACATCTAAGGTGGCCAGCAATGAGTCCAGACCTGAACTCCATAGAACACCTGTGGAGAGATCTAAAAATGGCAGTTTGGAGAAGGCACCCTTCAAATATCAGGGACCTGGAGCAGTTTGCCAAAGAAGAATGGTCTAAAATTCCAGCAGAGCATTGTAAGAAACTCATTGATGGTTACCGGAAGCGGTTGGTCGCAGTTATTTTGGCTAAAGGTTGTGCAACCAAGTATTAGGCTGAGGGTGCCAATACTTTTGTCCGGCCCATTTTTGGAGTTTTGTGTGAAATGATCAATGTTTTGCTTTTTGCTTCATTCTCTTTTGTGTTTTTTCATTTAAGACAAATTAAATGAAGATAATAATACCAAAGAATTTGTGTTTGCAATCATTTTCAGGAAGAAACTGAATATTATCTGACAGAATTGCAGGGGTGTCAATACTTTTGGCCATGACTGTATGAGCTTCTATGTAAATGCGACTTGTTGTTCATGTGTTTAGTCATTTGGGATGTAACTCACTGCGGAATTATTGATTACACATTTATTGTAAATCATATCTGATTCTTCGATTAAGCCTTACATGGAGTCCTTAGTGTATGATGGGAAAAAGTGTTTTGTAGCATTTAAAGTAATGGATACTCTGTGTTCTTATTGTCTTCCTTCATTATCACCTTCATTAAAGAAAGGACCTGCGTTACATTATGGATATGTAACTACAGTCATAGCTGAGAGCGAATACCACTGATCTGTAGCAAGCTTGATATTGTATGTTTCACTCTCCAATTACTTGCAGAATGATTTACAGTATTGTCATAAAATAAAGGATTTCACATACAATGTCTTACTATTCAGACCCATCAAATGATTTTAATTAATTTCAGCAAATTATCCATTGGTTAGGGAATAACAACTTTCATTGCATTTAGAAAATATTTACTGCATATAATAAATATTAATTATCAATAGTATTAAAATGTTTCTTTTTCATTCTAAAACTCACTCCGAATGACTGTTGTTCGCCACTTTCATTTTATATTGACTAGAATAAGCTTTGTTTCTAAATAATTTACAACCTTCTTCATATCTGAATTTGTTTCATCTTTGTCTTTCTTCTACACCGCTTTCTACTGAAGCAACGTTTCAATTACTTATAAGGGCCATCCTAAGGGGCTAATAATAGCCCCTTAACCACCCTTCTGGCAGAGCATATTCTGCCGTAGGCCTTCCAAAGCATTGCTAACTCTATAGGGACACCTCTCCCCCAGGCCAGCTAAGCTTTTGCCCTGGATCTTTTGTAAAGCTTCTATTGTCAGCAAGTAAATTAATGAATTTACTACAGTTTGTATACAATATCTGAAAATATCACTACCAATTTTTACATATATACTAATATATAGCTAAAATCAAATCAACACCATATTTACCAAACATGGCAAAATACAAGTATAATAAATGGAACTTCAGAGCCTATATTGGCACAGTTATAAAGACTCACCTTGAAAAAAGGTGTTATCTTCATGTAGTTGTCAAATTTCAATTGTACCTATAGTAGTGTTAATATTTGACTTTAGTATTTGTATAATCAATTAGCATTGACCCAATTAGGTTAAGGATTTTAAATTTCTACAACTACAATTGTAAATCAATATAAAAAAAAAAAAAAAAAAAATCGATTAAACTATGAAAATATAGGAAATATGCCCTGATACCAGTAAAGCCAATGGTGAAGTAACATTGATTCCCTGATGATGTTAGCTGTCAGGAGTTGCCATTTATTAGACAGCAACTGTAGTTAATTAACCTGTCACTAGATTTCACACTAAAAACTACATACAGTATATACTCGTGTATAAGCCGACCAGTGTATAAGCCAACCCCCCCTAATTTTGCCACAAAAAACTGGGAAAACTTATTGACTCGAGTATAAGCCTGGGGTGGAATATGCAGCAGCTACAGGTAAATTTCAAAAATAAACATAGATACCAATAAAAATAAAATTAATTGAAACATCAGTAGGTTTAATGTTTTTGAATATCCATATTGAATCAGAAGCCCCATATAATGCTACATACAGTTCATGATGGCCCCATAAGATGCTGCATACAAAATACACCCCATATAATGCTGCACAAAGGATAATAATGACCCATAAGATGCTCCATAGAATATGACCCATAGGCTGCTCCATAAGATGCTCCATAGATTATGCCCCATATGCTGCCCCATAAAATGCTCCATAGATTATGCCCCATAAAATTCTCCATAGATTATGCCACCATAAAATGCCCCATAGATTATGCCACCATAAAATGCCCCATAGATTATGCCTCATATGCTGCTCCATAGATTATGCTTCCATAAAATGCCCCATATGCTGCTCCATATGCTGCTCCATAAGATTATGCCACATATGCTGCCCCATAAGATGCTCCATAGATTATGCCCATATGCTGCGCCATACATTATGCCCCCATATGCTGCTCCATAGATTATGCCCCCATATGCTGCCCCATTAGATGCCCCATAGATTACGCTCCCATAAAATGCCCCATATGCTGCTCCATAGATTATGCCCCCATATGCTGCCACATAAGATGCTCCATAGATTATGCCCCCATAAGATGCCGCTGCTGCTGCTAATAAAAAAATGACATACTCACCTCTCTGTCACTTGGGGTAAGGTGCCGGGGCACTGAGCAGGTGGGGACAGGTTCCGGTGTCGTCGCTGGCTCAGGGCCCCAGCACCTGCGATATTCACCTGTCCCCGTTCCATTGCTGCACCGCTCTGTTTATTCTGGGTCTTCTTTCAGTGACTGTTCAGGCAGAGGGAGCAGTATGCACTAACTACGTTCTCCCAGTCTCAGGCTCCTTCCTTCAGTGGCCACGTAGTACAGCTCATTTAAGTCATGAATATGCGCATATTCATGACTTTAATGAGCGGTACCACATGACCACTGAAGGAAGGAACCTGAGACCGGGAGAAGGGGGGGGCTGCAAAGACTGCATCAGAGGGGTAAGTATGATCTGACACCCCTGCTCCCCCTCACCTGCCAACCCCCTGGCGTATATGACTCGTGTATAAGCCGAGGGAGGGACTTTCAGCCCCAAAAAGGGCTGAAAATCTCGGCTTATATGCGAGTATATACAGTATATTATATTGCTCTCTTATGACTTGATGAGACTGCTGTACTTGCTTAGAAATACAGTTGTTTGAAAAAGTGTTTGCCCCTTCCTGATTTCCTATTTGTTTGCAAGTTTGTCACACTTAAAAGTTTGATATAACCAAACAAATTTAAATATTAGACAAAGATAACACAAGTAAACACAAAATGCAGTTTTTGACTTTGGTGTGGCCTAGTCAAAGTCCTGACCTTAATCCAATTGAGATGCTGTGGCATGACTTTAAAAAGTGGTTCATGCTCAGAAACCCTCCAATGTGGCTGAATTAAAGCAATTCTGCAAAGATGAGTGGGCCAAAATTACTCTAGAACATTGTAAAAGACTCATTGCCAGCTATTGCAAATGCTTGATTGCAGTTGTTGCTGCTAAGGGTGATCCAACCAATTATTAGGATTAGCAGGCAAACATTTTTTCACTCAGGGTCCTGTAGGTTTGGATTTCTTTTTCCCTTAATAAAGACCTTCATTTAAAAACTGTATTTTGTGCTGACTTATGTTATCTTTGTCTAATATTTAAATTTGTTTGGTGATTTGAAACATTTAAGTGTGACAAACATGCAAAAGAATAGGAAATCAGGAAAGGGCAAACACTTTTTTACTGTAATCCTTTTTCAAAAGTTTTCACTTCTGAATTCTCAAAGCTTAGTTCTCATGAACATTCTGCAGAAGCACATTGCTCACCTACCTCTTGGCTTCTTGTTTGCCAGGGAGCGGTGTGCTCCAAAATAATTAATAATAATCTTTATTTATATAGTGCCATCATATGTCGCAGCGCTTTACAGTTAAACAGTTTCAAACACAACAGTCATAAGCAACAATGTTAACAATAATATAATGATTAAAGCAAAATAAAACAAAATAAAACAACCCTGTGTCAGGGTCCTGACAGCGCCGGCGTACAGCCTACGCTAGGCAGGAACTCACCCGCACCATAGGGACTCCTGGGGACAAGAACAGCCGGAAAATAAAGATGCATGGGACCTGAATGTAGAAGTTTAGAAAGCACGCACAGGACCTACGGTCATGTGACTACAAGGGGGCAGGGCTTAGCATCCTGCTTTCAAAGAAGGTAGAAAACTCAAAGTCGGGCAAAGTGGGGGTCATGCACAGTACAGGCAAGCGAGGTACAGTAGGGATAAACAGACGGGAGGTCAGACAAAGCCAAAGGTCATACACAAGATCTCAGTAAAGTACCAGGGATGAGACAGAACGGATAGTCAGAGCCAAGCAGAGATCAAAACCAAACAGACGTAGAAGGTACCAGGCAGAATCCAAAGCAAAATCCAGAGAACAGACCGAGTCATACACAGAGAATCAAGCAACCTGTCACGGTCATGTGTGTCTGGACGTAGCGAGTACCGCAACCCATATGACACACGTGACCCTGGATACAGCGCCTCAAGTGGGGCGAATTTAAATAATAAGGGGGACCTGGGTAACATTAACAATGGTGGACCCTGCAATAGGGAATAGGGAAGCGGAGACCTCCTGAGCTCCCCTGAGCCAGTGTCCCTGCACTCCTAACGTTCCCTATGCCGGCTGCGCACCGGGCGCCGCACGCGTACCTTAAAACCCTTGCTCGCCCTGACCCTAATTCCTCACTAGGGAATTGGTCGGTGTGGAGACTAATCCCACCACTGCACTAGAGACACAAAAGGAAAGAAGACAATACAGGGGGAACCACTTATCTTTATGCTCTGTGCTTATGCTCCTGCAACAGAGCCTGTTATGAATGAGTCACCGTAGGAGGCAAAAACAGAAATACAAGCTAAGTCCAGAAAACCAGAGAAGTTGGCAACTATCAGATTGCAGACCCCTGAACCTATCAACACAACTAGCAGTAGCCGTGGGGGGTTCCTACGATGCCCTAGACCCCTCGATCACAGCCAGAGAAATACATAGGCTTAAAGAAAGAAAGGGGAAATCTAAACTGCCCCAGAGCAGACCCCAAACCAATAGGCAGCCCCCAACATATAATGACGGTGAAACAAGATGAAAATACTAACACAGACAGAAAGATAGACTGAGCAAAGACGGGGCCCCAAAACTACCTGGATAGGAAAGGAAAGGAAGGCTGCTGTCTGCAATCTGCCAAAACCCTATCAAAGACATAAGCCAACCAGCTGATATGAAAAAGGCCCTGAAGCAGCTAGGCTTCAAAAACTGAATCAGCACTCAGGTATTTTCAGAAGACAGAGCTAAATGAATTCAGCACACCCCAGCAGGGAATGGCAGAAATCCAGAAAAACAAAGCAAAAACAAAGTCAAAGCACAAAAGCAAAAGGCCGAGCAGCAAACTTAGCTTTGGAGGAGCAGGAATTCAGACTGGTCTCCAAGGATCCCACAGAGAAATCACCCGCAGGGCAGAAGGGCGTCGGCAGCATTTTATCCAGTCCGTAACTCCACTCAGCCAGTCACAATCATCAGCCTCAGGTGTTTGACAATCAGGCTCACTACCTTTCTTTACCAGAAGAGGGAGTTCCTCGGGCCTCAGTAATGAAGGGGAAAATGAACTCACAACAAGAGCCCCACCACCTGCATGCGTCTTCTCCACCTGGATCCATCACCATAGTGCAGCCTTGCAGCAGAGTCCACCACCAATTGCAGCAGTCCAGTAACAGAGTCCCAAAGATGAGTCAGCCTCTGCCAAGAATTTAAGCATGCTTGAGTCCAGCTCTCAGCAACCAAGTCGAGCATGCCGAGTGCAACTCTCTCCATAGTCGCCACTCCACCAAGCCATGCAAGCACTTCCCGCCGACACCATAAACTGCGACTCCTCCACGCCATGCCAGCACTTCCTGCAGACACCATTAGCTGCCACTCGTCCCCTCTGACTGACTGCGCAGGACTCATGTTCAGCTCCATGTTCACCCAGGCTTCCTTCCCAACTGAACACAATATCACCAGCAGTGATTAAACCACCTGACACTCTTTTATAGAGCGTCACACCTGAATACTAATTACGTGCATATTAAGCCTAAACTAACGTGCGATACCACTAACCACCACCGGGCAACTTAGAATGAAACACCACGTGTAGTAATTCTAATGGCCACCGGGGGCAGTCACATCACTTTGGCACCCAGCCAAAGGGAAAAAAGTTCAACTTATCCATTTAAACTGTCAGATCCAAAACTGGATCATGACACAACCAGAACACAGCACTAACACACTCAGGGGTCACCACACAATGCCAAGGGCGAAAGTATAACTGATGGGGGATGGGAGCTTCCTGAGGCTATAAGAAGCCTCCCCAGAACCAATGAGAGGCCACCATAATAGGTCCCAGGTGTGCAGGTGAGAGTCTGCACTGAGGTCAGAACATTAACCCCAGCAGTGCCAGTCACCAAGCACTGGTATCATGACACCCTGCTCGTGAGAGCTTGCAATCTACAATGAGGTGAGGGAGATGCAAAGTACAGGTGTGTATAAATAATTGATAGTTTGTAACAAAAGCATCTCTGCTGGCCTAAACTGTGTGATTTCTGATGCTGCAAACAGAGGCAGTCTTGCTTTTGCAGCATCAGAGGAGCTCAAGGGAAGTGAAGCTGACCACACCTAGTGAGCTGTCTGCTTCTTGCCTAAAAATCTTGCCAAAATTCATAAAGAGCAGAGGTGGCTAGTAACCTGTGAAATGAGAAGTGCACAAAAATAAAGTCTCTCTGTTCTTGAGAGTGGAAAACTTTTTAATGAGAGGTAAATTGCAAAGTTGTTACTTTTAGTGCTTTACAATTTTACACATTTGTGATAAGAAAGCTCCCTTTATTATCATCTGTTTGACATATTTTCAAAGCAATCACATCAGCCCCGCTAGGATTAATAGATATTTTTAATAATGCCTGCAGTTTAAAGTAGAAGTCCTGGAAGGAGCAAAACAGGCAAGTCTAAGGATCTATGTAAAACAGCAGGTCTTTTAGGTATACATTGGTTAGCACAACCTGTATGTATTACTGTGAACTGGTAACAAAGTCATGAGCAAACACAGTTCCTTGATTCCCTGGTGAAGACTGTCTGGTCCAAGTCCACAGGAAAGCTACTGTGGCACAAATTCTTACCGTACTATTCCTAATGACAGTGACCTCATTTTATAAAAAAAAACAGTTCATTTTTATTAAACAAACCAGAATGTAGCTTTTCTATTTTCAGAAGTGCAGTAATATAATGAGAGATAAACAAAGGTTGCAAAATTTCTTAAAGTCCTTGACTTCCTTCAGCCCCATAAGAAGTGAAGGCACAACAGTGCAACACAGTATAAGATGGACCACAAGGCAACATTCCTTCCACTCCTCAGATACGAGAAATCATGCATCTCATACACAAATGTAAGTGACTCCTACCCAAATTCCCAGTCTAGGATATTTTGATCAGGTTATATTCCATAGCCATAGACACCTATGAGACTAGTAAAGACATAAACATTCTATTTCTAAGTAGAATTTTGAATGGCAGTCACCACCATACATAGCTACTTAAAGGGAACCTGTCAGCAGTATTCTTCTCAGTAACCTTCACACAGTGTCAGGTCGGCGCCGTTATACTGATTAAAATGATACCTTGGTTGATGAAATCCATCTTGTGGTTGTCTCTTAATCTTTATTTTCAGTTTTGTGTTAGGGTGTGTGCACACATAAGCATTTTTTTTCGTGTTTTTAAGCGTTTTTACTGGCAAAAATGCTTAAAAAACACTTACAAGAAGCATCCCATTCACTTTAATTAATGCTGCACTTTTTGTGCATATTGATGCATTTTTTTCCCGCAAAAAAAAAGCATCGTGGTAAAAAACGCAGCATGCTCATTAATTTCATGGAAAAAATCTGCATTTCTAACTAATTTCTATGAGACTGGGGACGCTCTGGAAAAACAACGCATTAAAAAAGAGTGTTTTTTGCGCAAAAAACGGCACATTTTCTGGGAAGAAGTCCGGTTTTCAGTCAGGAATTTTCTGCATACATGTGCACCTACCCTAAATGAGATTCTCGTGCCCTAAGGCAGGGTTTGTGTATGTAGTGCTCTGATTAGGTATTCATAATGCAGACTGCTTCCTCAGTGACCTGCCCCCTAGTTTGCATAACGAATACCTAACATACTGAATAAAATCAAATAAAAAAACGCTTCTGCAGGCAGGTGCCGGCCGTTACACCTGCGCTGAAGCATAATCGCATGGTTACTGTGCATTTAATCCCTTTTGCTGATTTAATTGAGCGAGGGGAAAAAAGTCAATTTGAAAATGGCACCCACCGCGCCTGCGCAGTAGCAGCTATTGGTTTGTATAGAGATCCGATAGCTGCTGTTGTGCAGGCACTGGCAGCACCATCTTGCTGGATCAGAAAAAAAATGTCCTCCTCCAAGATGGCACCACCCACGTCTGCGCAATAGCAGCTATCAGCGATCTCAAAGAGAAGCTACTGCTTGAAGAAAAGCATGGGTTATTGCAATCTTGAGCTCATATGGAGCAGAGATAGACAATGCTTCTAACAGGAATTAATCATGTATTTCTCAACACTATCTGCTATACATATTTTCTTAAATACAGGTATCAGCCAGATGAAATCTTTACCATAATAAAATAAGTAACTTGTAATATCCAGCATCACAACATAATTCAGATATCTCTGTTCCTCAGGGTACATTTACTGTAATCTAGCAAGTATAATGCTTTGGTGGGGAATCAAACCTGAGTCCCTCCAGAAGTAACAACTCAGAAAAGGATAGGCTATATCAAGTACTTAATTTGCAGATTTCACAGTCTTTGCTTTATATCCTTCCGTATGTATGTTTTGAATAGCCAGTAAAAACTTACATACAGTATGTACTGTAGATAGGAGCAAGGCAGCCACCAAGAATTTCAGGGTGCCATACTAGCAAAATTTATGGGGTCCCCTTGAGACTCTGCCCTGGCTCCACCCCAGCTCTGCCCCCACCCATTGAACCTTCCACAAGTCCACTGCCCACTCTTGGAAAAACTACACTTCTGCACCACGTCCTCACCAATCACACATTATCAGTTCCCATCGAATACCATATCACATACATAACCAACAGCTTTTGTTTTGCCCAAAAGATTTTTTCATCCACCACAACAACAAGGCAGACTCTTTTGGGATGGTAATACTCTACTCTAACCTATTAAAAATTTCTTTAAATATCCAATACTCTTTTTAGGTTCATGTTTATTTATTTTTCATCAAGGGAATATGTCACACATTTTTTTTAAATGACCAATAACACCATATACAAGGGACAAATACTGTCACACCATGACCAGACCACATATTATCAACATATAGTGACAGAATAATATCACATACAGTCCAAGGGACAAATACCGCCCCACAAGGACCAGCCCACATATTACCACCACATAGTGACTAAATAATACCACATTCAAGGGACAAATACCACCACACCATGACCAGACCACATATTACCACCACATAGTGACAGAATAATATCACATACAAGGGACAAATAACACCACACCATGGCCAGAGAAAAACACACAAAAATTGAGCTTAAAGTTGTTATACATGCAGAATATAAACGCATGTTCACTTTGGCCATAAAACATTGAAAAAACCTACAAGAAGCAAGATAAACAGAAAAAAGCAAAAACCCTGCTATAAGTAAATAAGTAAAAAGTAAGCATGCTTAAATAACACAGGGTTCTTAGTAATACGATTTTTGTTTTTTTACACCATGGCCAGACCACATACTACCACCACATAGTGACCGAATAATGCCACATTCAAGGGACAAATACCACCACACCATGATCAGACAAAATATTACCACCATATAGTGAACGGATAATAATGATAAACTGAAAGGATCTGCCATATAGTGTATGTCCGATTAATGTTCCACTGTTGAATGGAAAAAAATTGAGACCCAGTAGTGGCTTCCAGAAAAGGAACGACAACAGCGCATGTGCCGCTCTCTCCATTCATTTCTATAAGAACTCCATAAATTTCTGAATGACGCTAGTGGGATCTTTATGTATGTATCATAGATGGTATATCCTATCAATATGTGACGAGCGTCAGCTTACGCTAAGTCATTTTTCCTTTCAGAGTGGACCCTCTGGGCCGTGGCGCCCACCCACCTAGGGCGAGCGAACCTAGTGAGAACCCACCCCCTGTACAGGGAGTGTCAGGGGATGAGCCACCACAGCAGCTGGACCAGACGGCTGGCTCAGGGAGACACTATTGAGTGTCTAGCAACAGGACGAACAGGATATGAAACATAAGCGAGGTCACAGGGTTTCTTCAGCAAACGTGGTTACACACTTTAATCAGCTACAAGGCAAAAACAGAATCAGATGCAGGGCACCAACGATGAAACAGGCAAGGTGCGTGCAAGGGCATGCCAAAAGTTCAGACATAACACGTGCAGAAAACATACCGGAGTCCAGGGCAGGGAACGTGTTAGGGATCACACAAGAGTTCCTAGGAGGGATGCGTGCTAGGACACACCAGAATCCAAGACAAGGTGCACGCCGAGAGACATGCCAGAGTCCAAGGCAGGGTGCATGCAAGGAGACATGCCAGGATCCAAGACAGGGTGCGATGGCATCGAACTCCGGACTACTGGCAACGACCAACAGGATCCAGGCATCAGGCTGCGGAAATCAGCTCCGGACATCAAGCCGCAGTCATCTGGTTCCGGACCTCTGGCAGCGGTTGGCAGGTTTTGTGAATCCGGCAGGCAGGCCAGGGTTCAAGGCAGGGTGCATGCTTGGAGCCATGCCAGGGTTCAAGGCAGGGTGCGTGCTTGAAGCCACGCCAGGATTCAAGGCAGGGTGCGTGCTTGGAGCCATGCCAGGGTTCATTCAGAGGCCTGCGCATGCAAAGGGCACACCAGGGAAAGGTACAGAGCAAAGTCCTGAGCGTGCAAAGGAACATGCCAGGGTCAGGTTCAAGGATGGAGGCCTGCGCATGCCGAGGGGCATGCCAGGGACAGGTTCAGAGCAGAGTCATGCGCGTGCAAAGGAACACGCCAGGGTTAGGGTTCAAGACAAGGTACAGACTAGGACTTGTGCGTGCTAGAGGGCACGACAGGCTACATGGCAAAACCTGCGTGTACTTTTATAGAAGCACGGGGAGGTATGCCAAGGGCAGGCGAGGACCTGCGCCTGCTATAGGGAGCATGTAGAGCACAGTGCAGAAACAGCATGAAGTGCAAGGAAGCACAGAGAGCACGGCTGGGGCACTGGCTAGATGATCGGTCTGCAGCACTAACAGGCGGGCAAGACTCCAGCTAACCCGGCTGAGGCATAGAAGACAACACAGCTGTCACTGACCTTCGAGCACGGCAGAGACACAAGCAGGCGGGCACGGCTAGGGCGAGCATGGCTGAGGCACAAGCAAGAGGCTAGGAAGTCCAGGCACATGCAAAGGGCACATGAAGCAACAAAGCAAAGCAAGACAAGAAACAAAGCAGAGCTAGGCAGGTACGGAAGACAGAGCGGAAACTTAGGCAGGAACACAGAGTCAGACCAGAGCGAGAACAGAGCTAGCAGCAAAGCGTAGGCCGAAGCCCAGAGCCGGGCCAAGGCAGAGCCTTGGGACTAGTCAGGGAGTGTGCTAGAGAGCACCAGAGGACAGAGTCTAGCAGCGGAGCGTAGGCCGAAGCCCGGAGCCGGGCCAAGGCGGAGCCTTGGGACTAGACATAGAAATGTGCAAGAGAGCACAAAAGGTAAGAGAGCAGGAATGGTGCGTGAGCCAGGTGTCACAACAGGGCACCATAGGTCAGAGCAAGGGAGAACAGGCAAGAACAGAGAACAGAGGAGGGAACACAAGACCAAGCAGGACAAGGACGAAACATGGCACAACGGACAAACATAAGACAAGGCACGGGACAGAGTGCAAGCACAGAGCGTGTGCAGAGACGCATGACAGAGCAAAGTGCAGGGGCACAAAATACAGGAGCGACCCAGCAGGCCAAGCAGCCATGCAGGGAAGCGACACGATACTCAGGCCCTGACCATAGGGAGGGGCGGTCTGATATAGCACCATAACACCAGTACTTCCGGGTCAGGACCAGGGAGGGACTTTGGGTTCAGATCCTCCAGGATCATAGAAAGCATCGCTAGAACAGCCTGGGTAGAACTATAGAGGAGGTCACATGATCAGGAGTTTCCAGGAATACAGCGGATTGCAGAATCAGAGCAGGACTGGAACATAGGAAGGGTCACATGATCAGGGGTTTCCAGGAATACAGCGGATTGCAGAATCAGAGCAGGACTGGAACATAGGAAGAGTCACATGATCAGGGGTTTCCAGGAATACAGCGGATTGCAGAATCAGAGCAGGACTGGAACATAGGAAGGGTCACATGATCAGGGGTTTCCAGGAATACAAGGAATACAGCGGATTGCAGAATCAGAGCAGGACTGGAACATAGGAAGGGTCACATGATCAGGGGTTTCCAGGAATACAGTGGATTGCAGAGTCAGACAGAGACGGATGGTTACCCAGCAACAGAGTGCAGCCATGAGGTAAGGCGCACGTGCACACTGCTCCAGGCATCTTGCGGCATGACAGACATGACACAATATGCCATAAATATCTGTAATGGGACAGGGAACTTTCTAATTACATGGTCAAAATATACAGATATACACATGTACTTTAGTCAGAGATATGTATACACTAATATAACCAATTCTACTCCCATAAAGTGGCCTTATTGTGCTCGTTTAACAGGTCTGTTACAGGCAGTCAGCAGGGGATTATTACACTCTGAATTTTAAAGGAGTCTACAGAACTGATTAGACCATTATTGGGAGAGGTAACAAGGACCTTTCTGCAGTCCACACTTGTCTTTGTTAGTGGATACTTGGAAACAATTATGGAGCCTTTTTTGCATTGTGTCTTTTCTCGGTTATTTCACCTGAAAATATATGAGTAAACTGACAGACGGTGGATATCATGCACCTGTGTCTCCCTATCTAGTTTAACCTTGACTGATCACTGCTGACAGTATCAGACTGTATGGATGCATGTTATTTAGGAGGGCAATGGTAATCCCTAGTTGTCAGTTAGGCCTGGAGTACATATTTTGCAATGAAACTGATTGATTTAACCCATCGAGTGAAAGCTGCAGTTCTAAGAATTGCATGGCACGCAGCAAATTGCTATGTACAGCAGCTGTAGTCCTATAGGTCAGGGTTCCCCAACTCCAGTCCTCAAGGCCCACCAACAGATCATGTTTTCAGGATTTCCTTAGTATTGCTCAGGTGATAATTGCTTCATCTGTGCAATACAAAGGAAATCCTGAAAACATGATCTGTTGTTGGGCCTTGAGGACTGGAGTTGGGGAACCCTGCTATAGGTAACATCAGGTTGTGTCTGCTTAGTCCTGGTGCCATACGTACATTTCCAGGAGTAACAACAAAGGGTCCACAGGCATTATATATTAACCCCTTAACCCCCGGAGCTCTTTCGGTTTTGCGTTTTCATTTTTCGCTCCCCTTCTTTCCAGAGTCATAACTTTTTTTTTATTTTTCCATCAATATGGGCATGTGAGGGTTTGTTTTTTGCAGGATGAGTTGTACTTCTGAATGACACATGGTTTTACCATGTCATGTACTAGAAAATGGGAAAAAAATTCCAAGTGCGGTGAAATTGCAAAAAAAAATGCAATCCCGCATTTGTTTTTTGTTTGACTTTTTTGCTATGTTCACCAAATACTAAAAATGACCTGCCATTATGATTCTCCAGGTCATTATGAGTTCATAGACACCAAACTTGTCTAGGTTCTTTTTTATTTAAGTGGTGAAAAAAATTCCAAACTTTCTTTAAAAAAAATTTCGCCATTTTCCGAGACCCGTAGTGTCTCCATTTTTCGTGATCGGGCGATTCTGAATGTGGAGATTCCAAATATCTGTATGATTTTTTTTATTGTTTTATTTTAAATGGGGCGAAAGGGGGGGTGATTTGAACGTTTATATTTGTTAATTTTTTTTAATATTTTTAAAAACATTTTCTTTTTACTTTTGGCATGCTTCGATGGTCTCCATGGGAGGCTAGAAGCTGCCACAACTCGATAATCTCAGCTACATAGAGGCGATGATCAGTTCGCCTCTATGAGTATCGCGATTCCACGAGCGGCTATTGAGTGTACATGTCAGCTGTTCAAACCACCGCTGGAGCGCACATCAAAAGGAGGGATACTGACATCGGCGTACCATTAGGCCGGGGTCACACTAGAGAGGAATATAGACGAGTGAGAGGTGTTAAAAGCACGCATTACACACGGACAAATGATTCTCTATGGGACAGCTCCCAACAGCCGTATAATTCTCGTCCGTATTCTATGGTCCGTGCCAATCGCAGCATGCTGCGATTGTCAGCGTACTACACCGGTAGTACGCCAATGCAAGTCTATGGGTGTGCAAAAAATACGGATTACACATGGACCACACATGTGACTTGCGAGAAATACACAGGTCTTTTGGCAGGTGACAGGAAATGGGCCAATCCATCATCAGGAAGCTTAGACATGCTAATTAGCTCAAAAAGCACTCCAGACATCCAGGAAGTATGCCTCCACGGAGTCCTGCAGCATCATGCCACCATATTTCATCAATGTGGAGATGCTTATTGTATTAGTGCAGGAACGGCCAGAAATCTGGGACCAATGTGATGCCCATTATGCCAACCAGGCAAGAAAGGAGGTGTCATGGAGGTGCATATGTCGCCAGATGTTCCACGATTTTGCTGATCGGCCACGTAAGGAGCAGCAGCAACTGAGTAAGTACAACCCAAAAACTGTTTAAAATTACCTCACATCAAAAAAGGCATTTAGAATCAGCCCCCCCTTCCTGTGCTTGGAATTTTTGCCTCATGAGGCGGGTAGATTTTTATGTGACCCACGGTTTTACACTGCCATAATTTGGCCCAGGCCACAAGCTCCTCATCCTCCTAGCCAACCATGTTATTAAGTGTAGTTACTTGATACCTGAACTATTGTGACCCTGTGTATCTGGCCTGGATGCCCCAATTATATCTGCCACCCTGGGTAGAAAGCACACCCTAGAAGGCCAAATGCCTAGGCTGCAAATATGTGAAATTGAGAATATTTCCTGTCACATTGCAGTGGAAGATGTGATGAGACGCTGGCGCAGCATCCGCGACCAATACAGGTGGGAACGTCAGCAGTGGGTCAGGAGTGGTGATGCGGGCCACACAAAGCGAAAATATATTTATTATTATCGCCTCTCCTTCCTCGCACCTATTCTGGATCTGAGCGTGACTGCATTCGTCAGGTGGCGGCCGCTAAGCAGCTTGAGCCTTGGCAGGAACCCGAATGGGAGACCAGCCCGCACTATCAGGTCCGAGGTCATGCGTTTTGCCCAATTTCCCTTCTGATTTTTTTTTTCCTCAAAACACCCAAAGAGGTGCTGGGCTTTTGCCACCGGCTATTCTAGGCCGAGCGTGACTGCATTCGTCAGGTGTCATTTGCTAAGCACCTTGAACCTGGGCCGGGACCCGAATGGGAGACCAGCCCGCGCCCACACCACATTGCACAGATACCCTAGAGGGCCAAAAAAATTGATTTATTTTTGGCTCTGTTCTATTTCATAACAGAACTTAGTCCAACCTTACGGACAGAGGAACTGGCTCAGATACCGAGCCCATCATAGATCCTGGGTCTGTAGGGGATGAGGTGGCTGGCCCATCTTCTCCCCCTCCAAGAAGCATGGGTGAAGATTCCTCTCAGGAAAACCCAGTGCCTGCATCACAAACCCCACCACCAGGACCACATCCACAAGCAGGACCATGTGCTGCTGCACCATCAGCCACACAGAAGGAGAAGGGCAACATCAGCAGCAGCCCAACTGCCCAGATCCGGGGCTCCCCACAGCCTGCTGGACCATCCCAGTGAGGAAGAAGAAGGCACCTTATCCCTGCCCAAGATACCCGTACCAATGTTGACACAGGGGTACTGAACTATCTGGCTAGAGTCAATAATAATGATGGCGAGGAGGCATACTCACGCAGCCTGGCCCTTTATAGTCGTGCCCTTTCCCGTGAGGTGAGGCTACATGTTTGAGGATATTTTCAGATCCTGCTTGATGCAAGCACACACCCTAATACCCCATATGAGTTATTTGAATATCTGGAGAGGTTGCAGCTTTCACCCAGAAATCTGATGCACCTTAGACACCCCACACACATGCTTGCTCAAGCAGGCTCTGAGGATCCTCAAATACGTGGGCCTACACTTCACCCCCTTCCACCCCCTACCCAACCTTTCCAACAGCAGCCACATATGTCTGGCTCTAGCCAACCTCACCAATATGGCCACTTGTTCCCACCCAGTGTTGGAGGCTGGTCCCAACCTGGTTGGGGACAACATGGCTATTTTGGTGGGTATGAGACATGGGCCTACCAGCCCCAACAAGAGGCCCCTCGCTAGTATCACTCTGGCCAGTACCAACCACAATCCCAGGAGGCATTACACTACCCACATCATGGGCAACAGTATGCCCCCACACAGGGCGATGGCCAAGTTGGGCAAAGTAGCCAGCAGCAAACACAGGCTGGTCTTCCGCCTTCTCCTCCCCCGACCTACCAAAATTTATAATGTTGCCATTTTGGTATTGCCTAATGGTTTTATGGTTGTTTTGTATGTCAGAAAATGTTATTTGTACCCAATGTTCACATCTGCACAAAGGCCAATTTGGCCCATTGCCACATTTATCATATGGCAATAATATGTTTTTCTTTAAAAAAAAAAAAAAGGCAAAAGTAAACAGTTGTCTACTACATTTTATGTCTCTGTCTCAATTCTAAAAAAAAGGTGTCAGCATACTAACATACGCTTACCAATGCAATTAAACAGTCATAGAATCATAAGGGGTTTAAATATATATATTTAGACAGACATAAACCAAAAAATTATAACATAGACACAGCATGCTCTTGCCAAGAAGTTTCCCCCTCAGCTGACATAAAGTAATTTGTGAAAATATCACGCACTTTGAGCCCAGAGAGCGGGCTACGTTGAGGGTTGATAGGTGGTCTTGCCCTACGCACATTGTCCGACCCACGCACAACACCAGCAGAGGAGGAAAAATCATGTATCCTGGTGAAGTTATGAAGAACCACACAGGCTTTAACAACTTCATTAACATTTTGTTCACTCAGCTGAATGGCAGACTGGAGTACCCGCCATTTGGCACAAAGAATGCCAAAGGAACACTCCACCAGTCGCCGAGCACGTGATAGGCGCAAGTTAAAAATTCTGCGCTGGTGGTCCAGGTTGCGCCGGGGGTATGGCCTCATGACATTGCGCATTAACTGAAACGCCTCATCTGCCACAAGGACATAAGGGACTGATTCTTGAGTGGAGCCTAGTAGCTAGCGTGGTGGTGGTAGATCCAACTGGTTGGTGTGTAGCCGCCGACCCATAATAGAAGTATTGAAGACTCTAGAGTCTCCCGTCCTTCCATAGGCCCCAATGTCAACAATTATAAACTTGTATTGAAGGTCGGCCAGAGCCAACAATGCAACAGAAAAGTATTCTTTATAATTGAATAATTGGGAGCCAGAGTTCGGCGGCTTACGTACCCGGATATGTTTGCCATCAAGGGCCCAATACAATTAGGAAACTGGCATTCCTCCTCAAAGTACCTTGATATCCTCATCCAGTCTTCCATCCTGGGCTCAGGCATGATGAGTTGATGTAGTCTTGACCATATTTCACTACATGTCGCCCTGACTATGCCAGAAATGGTAGATCTTCCAATGAGAAACTCATGGTGGAGGGCGGCATAAGACAGGCCAGTGGACAGGAAGCTGAAGAACAATAGAAATGGAACATTTTAGAAAGAACAAATTAACAAAAGACCAGGTACATACATACCAAACTTGTTAGTGATTCAGATCTACTAACACACATATCTTTGGTCGCACAATGACTAAGGGATATTCAGTACATATTACACATAACATTCTGGTCTGTAAGTTTAAACATATCTGGAATAAGATGAGGGCATTAAACTTAGTCTAAGAAGCAAAAAATACATACTTTGGGCAACACATCATGAACATAGAGAATGTGGTTGTGTAGTACATACCTTAATGTGAGTAGAAGTTGCTCCTCTGCAGATATAGTTTTGCGCATCCTTGTGTCCTGAAAGTTTATCCCAGGGCGCACTGTCTCCAAGAGTAGATTGAATGTTGCAAGGCTCATGCGACAGTATTGGTAAAAAATTTTCCAGATGCTCCAGCAGAGAAGAATAGAGGCGGTGAAAATGACCTCTTGTGAGTCATTGCCACAAAAGTGGATGGACCCACATGCGTCTCCTCCTCCGCGGATCCACTGTCACAGGGTATGGTAGACCAAAGCGGCGTGACAAAAGCCAGTTGAAAAGAACCTGCTCAGCTGTGTTGAAACTCAGACTGTCTGCCATGTTGCACATACAACACCAACACACCTAGTCAAGGCAAGGTCACAAATGGACAGAATGGAGGCAGCCACCTGTTCCTGAGCCAATAAATAGGGTGCAGGCTAATGATTTAAATAGTTTGCAGGCCTCAAAACCGTTAAATGTCCATTTTGCAAGCCTGCGAGAAAATCTCGCCATATGGATTACATACGGATGCTGACATGCGCAAAGTACGCGACCACACCTTGCTTATGGATGACATACGGAGCACTATTTAGGGGTCATTCATCCGTATTAAGCATGTAAAATACGGACCGTATTTTGCGTCGGTTAGTGTGACCCCGGCCTTACTCCTGATGTTAGTAAGTTGTTAAAGGGGTTATCCACTACTAGGACAACCCCTTCTTGATGTAAATGTTCGGCCCCAATAAAATAACAAAGCCTATACTCACCTCCCGTGCCGGCGCCGTTCCAGCGGTGTGGGCAGTCGCTCTCCCTATAGCTCCTGTGTCGTGTTATCACACATGTAATAATTTGTGAAAATATAAAAAGAGACCTCACCGACCGCATAAAACCGACATGATAATCAGCACAGACCCTGACCGCACTCATTTCTAAACCCACATATGGTGAAATAACCGCTGTTTTCTGCGTGGACTATTCCGTCCAGTATATAATGACCATAATGACAAATGTGAAAATTCATAAATACTGAATCCCGCCTGTGCTCTGAAATTGTTCACACAGAGCTTTTTTGGATGCCAGTTTTCTGCTAAAAAAAATGCAGCGTGTTGGCAGGAATAATGCTATGCACATATGGGCATTTTTGATGCATTAATTTAAAAAGGTAAAGGACATGCAGCAAAAACACAGGAAGAATTGACACGCTGCAATTTTTATAAAAGAACACACAACACAAGAAAAAAAATATTTTGCAGCTACTGTAAAATGCTCACTTATATATACATACAGTATACAGGTATGTGATGTCTGCTCACGCATTATGGATGTGGTATGTTATTAAAGGGAATATGTCACCACATTTTTGGCATATCATGTAAAAATATCATTCAGTTTAGTGTCAGCTCTACATTATACAAGTACTTTGTATATGTTTTTTCTTGTTTGTAAATGAGTGTGTATGGGTATACTGCAGATGATCCTTGTATATGTAATAGCGTATCTGTTGTACCGTATATACTCGAATATAAGAAGAGATTTTCAGCCCATTTTTTTGTGCTGAAAGTCCCCCTCTCGGCTTATATTCGAGTCTTATACTTGGGGGTCGGTGGAGGAGGGGGAGCGGGGGTGTCACAGATCATACTTACCCCCCTGGCGTGGTCTCTGCAGCCCCCCGCTTCTCCACAGTCTCCCTTCCTTCCTTCAACATTCACATGGTCCCGCTCATTAAACTCATGAATATGTGCATATTTATGAGTTTAATGAGTGGTACCACGTGACCGCTGAAGGCAGGAAGGGAAACCGTGGGAGAACAGCACTGCAGAGACCAAGCCAGGACAGGGTAAGTATAGGCTATATTCACCTGTCCCCGGATCATCGGTGCTTGCTGCTGTCTGATGTGTCCTCTTGTCAGTTGTCAGTGACATTCAGACAGCAGAGGGCGTGGTGACGTGGTTAGTGTGCGCCGTGCTCTCTGCTGCCTGAACGTCACTGACCGATGATGTGGCAGACAGCGGCAACCAGTGAGCAGCAATGGACGCAGGACAGGTGAATGTCTCAGGTGCCGGGTCCTGAGGCAGCAGTGACACCAGCACCTGGCACCCAGCGACGGAGAGGTGAGTATGTCATTTTTTTAAATTTATTTGCAGCAGCAGCGGCAGCATATGGGGGCATAATGTATGGAGCATCTTATGGGGCAGCATATGGGGGCATGATATGTGGAGCAGCATATGGGGACAACATATGGGGCATGATATATGGAGCATCTTATGGGGGCAGCATAGGGGGTCATAATATATGGAGCAGCATATGGGGGCATAATATATGTAGCAGCATATGAGGCATAATCTATGGAGCAGCATATGGGGGTATAATGTATGGAGCATCTTATGGGGGCAGCATATGGGGGCATAATATATGGAGCAGCATATGGGTCCATAGCCTATCACGATCAAAGATATGGTTGAAGTGAGGTCATTGGAAGTGGCCGTGCATTCCAGGGGGCGGATGTCATGCATTCCATACGTATGAATATGCATTCCAAAGGAGGATAAGGGAACATTCTGTTTGTCAGGAATTGCGGCTGTGAGTGTAAGAAGGTGACAAGAGGCTGGTATATTTCTATACAGCGATGACATGGCAGTCAAGCAGGAGGATTGGGAATAGGGAGGTCCAGGGAAGGAAACCATGAAGCGGGGAAATTAAACTGAGCACCACTTCTGTCCATAAGATGTCTGCTGATAGAAGAGCACGTGGCCAGACCTCTCTATCAACCTCCACCAAATGAATAGCAGGTTTTCCATGTAAGGTGTTTTAAAATTGGAGGTGGCTGACATGCTGGTCAGTGAGGAAAACTACCCTAATAAGTGAAACTGGCCCACCCCTTTATATCTCCACCCACTCAGTCTGCTTGACAATCTCCTTTTAGTGTCTCTCCTCCTTCTTTACTGCTTCTGAAATTTTACAATTCTCAGGTAATGCTGCAACTTGTTAGTTAAGCTGGGAGGGCATAAAGACTAAAGGCATAGAGATTAAGTTACGCTCATTAATAGACTCATAAGCACTTTCATCTTCTTGATAAATTCAACTTAGAATACAGCCTATCTGACATGAACTCTTTTAAAAGTGTGCACACCAGACTCATCAGATCTAAAACGTCTATTTAATAATATATTCAGTAGTATATAGTATAGTATAGTGTGTGTGTATATATACAGTGGGGCAAAAAAGTATTTAGTCAGTCAGCAATAGTGCAAGTTCCACCACTTAAAAAGATGAGAGGCGTCTGTAATTTACATCATAGGTAGACCTCAACTATGGGAGACAAACTGAGAAAAAAAAATCCAGAAAATCACATTGTCTGTTTTTTTTTCATTTTATTTGCATATTATGGTGGAAAATAAGTATTTGGTCAGAAACAAAATTTCATCTCAATACTTTGTGATATATCCTTTGTTGGCAATGACAGAGGTCAAACGTTTTCTGTAAGTCTTCACAAGGTTGCCACACACTGTTGTTGGTATGTTGGCCCATTCCTCCATGCAGATCTCCTCTAGAGCAGTGATGTTTTTGGCTTTTCGCTTGGCAACACGGACTTTCAACTCCCTCCAAACGTTTTCTATAGGGTTGAGATCTGGAGACTGGCTAGGCCACTCCAGGACCTTGAAATGCTTCTTACGAAGCCACTCCTTTGTTGCCCTGGCGGTGTGCTTTGGATCATTGTCATGTTGAAAGACCCAGCCACGTTTCATCATCAATGCCCTTGCTGATGGAAGGAGGTTTGCACTCAAAATCTCACGATACATGGCCCCATTCATTCTTTCATGTACCTGGATCAGTCGTCCTGGCCCCTTTGCAGAGAAACAGCCCCAAAGCATGATGTTTCCACCACCATGCTTTACAGTAGGTATGGTGTTTGATGGATGCAACTCAGTATTCTTTTTCCTCCAAACACGACAAGTTGTGTTTCTACCAAACAGTTCCAGTTTGGTTTCATCAGACCATAGGACATTCTCCCAAAACTCCTCTGGATCATCCAAATGCTCTCTAGCAAACTTCAGATGGGCCCGGACATGTACAGGCTTAAGCAGTGGGACACGTCTGGCACTGCAGGATCTGAGTCCATGGTGGCGTAGTGTGTTACTTATGGTAGGCCTTGTTACATTGGTCCCAGCTCTCTGCAGTTCATTCACTAGGTCCCCCCGCGTGGTTCTGGGATTTTTGCTCACCGTTCTTGTGATCATTCTGACCCCACGGGGTGGGATTTTGCGTGGAGCACCAGATCGAGGGAGATTATCAGTGGTCTTGCATGTCTTCCATTTTCTAATTATTGCTCCCACAGTTGATTTCTTCACTCCAAGCTGGTTGGCTATTGCAGATTCAGTCTTCCCAGCCTGGTGCAGGGCTACAATTTTGTTTCTGGTGTCCTTTGACAGCTCTTTGGTCTTCACCATAGTGGAGTTTGGAGTCAGACTGTTTGAGGGTGTGCACAGGTGTCTTTTTATACTGATAACAAGTTTAAACAGGTGCCATTACTACAGGTAATGAGTGGAGGAAAGAGGAGACTCTTAAAGAAGAAGTTACAGGTCTGTGAGAGCCAGAAATCTTGATTGCTTGTTTCTGACCAAATACTTATTTTCCACCATAATATGCAAATAAAATGAAAAAAAACAGACAATGTGATTTTCTGGATTTTTTTTTCTCAGTTTGTCTCCCATAGTTGAGGTCTACCTATGATGTAAATTACAGACGCCTCTCATCTTTTTAAGTGGTGGAACTTGCACTATTGCTGACTGACTAAATACTTTTTTGCCCCACTGTATATATATATATATATATATATATATATTGTAGTAGTTCAGCTCACTCAGTGGTACATGGTGATAGAAAACAGGAACACTGTCTCTTTAAATCTTCTGTTGGCTTATTAGACAGGTGACAAAAACCAAAATGAGGGGAAAAATAAACACAGCCCTTCCAGCAAAACAGGAAAACAAGAGAAACAAAATACTGCAACACAGTCCATACATCTGCGGGGAGCTGTCCGCTCTTGAGTATCATAGGGATAGCACAGGTTCAGTCTATCCTCCTGAGCAACAAAACCACTAGAGATCCTCCCTCCAGCTCTACTAAACAATGACTGGATCTGGAGGCCAGCTACCTAAGCCCCAGACCACACCCTGGGAAGGAGATAAGGTGGAGAAACTCCCACCCACTCTATGTATGTCCACATAAAATCCAGCCCATTAAAGGAATTAGGTGTTAACCCCTCACTGCACTTAATGTGCTGGAGGAAAAATCTCTGGTTCTTATATCACTGACACCATTAAGCACATTAAAACATCTATCCCCTCCAGCAATAACTTTGTCATAATATATAACTATATATAGTATAGTAGAGATGTAGTAGCAGATCCTCTTTAAAGGGAACTTGTCATGCGAAAAAATGCTGTTAACCTGCAGATATGGGGTTATAAAAAAAAAACAATAAAAGCACACATATTTAGTATCCCCGCGTCCGTATCAACCTGCCCTATAAAACTGTCCCATTAGTTAACCCCTTTAACGAACCCCTTAAAAAATAAAAATAAAAAAAAGCAAAAAATAATTCTTTATTATCATACCGCCGAACAAAAAGTGCAATAACGCGTGATCAAAAAGATGGATATAAATAACCATGGTACCGCTGAAAACGTCATCTTGTCCCGCAACAAAAGAAACCACAGCACAGCATCATCAGTGAAAATATAAAAAAGTTATAGCTCGCAGAAGAAAGCGATGCAAAAATAATTATTTTTTATATAAAATTGTTTTTATTGCATAAAAGCGCCAAAACATAAAAAATGACATAAATGAGGTATTGCTGTAACCATACTGATCAGAAAAATAAAACCGCTTTATCAATTTTACCGCACGCAGAACAGTGTAAACGCACCCCCCGAAAGAAATTCTTGAAATGCTGTTTTTTGTTTATTCTGTGCCCCAAAAATCAGCAAAAAAAAGCGATCAAAAATGTCACGTGCCCAAAAATGGTACCAATAGAAACATCAACTCGTCCCGCAAAAAATAAGACCTCACATGACTCGGTGGGTCAAAATACGGAAAAGGTATAGCTCGGAAAATGTGGTGATGCAAATACTATTTTTACAATAAAAAGCGTCATTTAGCGTGTGACAGCTGCCAAACATAAAAACCCGCCATAAATAGTAAATCAAAGCCCCCGTTATCACCCCCTTAGTTAGGGAAAAATAATAAAATAAAAAAAAAGTATTTATTTCCATTTTCCCATTAGGGTTAGGGCTAGGGTTAGGGCTGAGATTAGGGTTAGGGGTGTGTTGGAGTTAGGGATGGAGTTAGAATTGGGGGGTTTCCATTGTGTGGGCACATCAGGTGCTCTCCAAATGCGACATGGCGTCTTATCTCAATTCCAGCCAATTCTGCGTTGAAAAAGTCAAATGGTGCTCCTTCCCTTCCAAGCTCTGCCATGCGCCCAAACAGTGTTTTACCCCCACATATGGGGTATCAGCCTACTCAGGACAAATTGCAAAACAACTTTTGGGGTCCAATTTCTCCAGTTACCCTTAGGAAAATAAAAAAATTGGGGGCAAAAATATCATTTTTGTGGAAAAAAATATGATTTTTTTATTTTCACGCCCGGGCGTTATAAACTTCTGTGAAGCACTTGGGGGTTCAAAGTGCTCACCACATATCTAGGTAAGTTCCTTGGGGGGTCTAGTTTTCAAAATGGGGTCACTTTTGGGGAGTTTCAACAGTTTAGGCACATCAGAGGCTCTCCAAATGCGACATGACACCTGTAGACCATTCCATCAAAGTCTGCATTGCAAAACGTCACTACTTCCCTTCCGAGCCCCGATGTGTCCCTATACAGTAGTTTTCTCCCATATATGGGGTATCAGCGTACTCAGGACAAATTGGACAACAACTTCTGGGTCCAATTTCTCCTGTTACCCTTGGGAAAATAAAAAAATTGGGGACTGAAAGATCATGTTTGTGGAAAAAATATGATTTTTTTTATATTCATGCCCGGGCGTTATAGACTTCTGTGAAGCACTGAGGGGTTCAAAGTGCTCAACACACATCTAGATAAGTTCCTTAGGGGATCTAGTTTCCAAAATGGGGTCACTTGTGGGGGGTTTCCACTGTTTAGGTACATCAGGGGCTCTCCAAATGCAACATGACACCTGTAGACCATTCCATCAAAGTCTGCATTCCAAAATGTCACTACTTCCCTTCCGAGCCCCCACGTGTGCCCATACAGTAGTTTTCTCCCACATATGGGGTATCAGCGTACTCAGGACAAATTGGACAACAACTTTTGGGGTCCAACTTCTCCTGTTACCCTTGGAAAAATAAAAAAATTGGGGACTAAAAGATCATGTTTGTGGAAAAAATATGATTTTTTATTTTCACGCCCAGGAGTTAGAAACTTCTGTAAAGCCCTTGGGGGTTCAAAGTGCTCACCACACATCTAGATAAGTTCCTTGGGGGGTCTAGTTTCCAAAATGGTGTCATTTGTGGGGGGTTTCCACTGTTTAGGCACATCAGGGGCATTCCAAACGCGGCATGGCGTCCGATCTCAATTCCAGCCATAAAAGTCAAATGGCGCTGCTCCTTTCTGAGCTCTGCCATGCGCCCAAATAGTGATTTACCCCCACATATGGGGTATCAGCATACTCAGGACAAATTGCACAATAACTTTTAAGGTCCTGTTACCCTTAGGAAAATAAAAATTGGGGGTGAAAAGATCATTTTTGTGGAAAAAATATGATTTTTTAATTGTACAGCTGTACGTTATAAACTTCTGTGAAGCCCTTGTGGGTTCAAAGTTCTCACCACATATCTAGATATGTTCCTTGGGGGGGTCTAGTTTCCAAAATGGGGTCACTTGTGGGGGATTTCCACTGTTTAGGTACATCAGGGGCTCTCCAAATGTGATATGGCGTCCGATCTGAATTCCAGCCAATTTTGCATTGAAAAAGTCAACTGGCGCGCCTTCCCTTCTCAGCTCTACCATGCGCAGAAGCAGTGGTTCCCCCCACATATCAGGTATCAGCGTACTCAGGATAAATTGCACAATAACTTTTGCAGTCCAATTTCTCCTGTTACCTTTGGTAAAATAAAAAAATTGGATCTGAAGTAATTTTTTTGTGAAAAAAGTTAAATGTTCATTTTTTAACATTCAAAAAATTCCTGTGAAGCACCTGAAGAGTTAATAAACTTTATGAATGTGGTTTTGAGCACCTTTAGGGGTGCAGTTTTTAGAATGATGTCACTTTTGGGTATTTTCTATCATATAGACCCCTCAAAGTGACTTCAAATGTGATGTGGTCCATAAAAATAAAATGGTGTTGCAAAAATGAGAAATCGCTGGTCAACTTTTAACCCTTATAACTTCCTAACAAAAAAAAATGTTGGCACCAAAATTGTGCTGATGTAAAGTAAACATATGGGAAATGTTATTTATTAAGTTTTTGTGTGCCATATCTCTGTGATTCAAGGGCATAAAAATTCAAAGTTGGAAAATTGCGAAGTTATTTGAATGAAATTTTACCACTAACATGAAGTACAATATGTCACGAGAAAACAATGTCAGAATCACTGGGATCCATGGAAGCGTTTCAGAGTTATTACCTCATAAAGGGACAGTGGTCAGAATTGTAAAAATTGGCCCGGTCATGAACGCGCAAACCACCCTTGGGGGTAAAGGGGTTAATTGATCAATAGAGTTCTGGATTTCCTAACCCTGCAGGTTGAAGAGCACGAACCTGTGCAAAAGGGTTGACCTTATTGGATAACTAGTAAAATCTGATGCCACATGTCAGCTAAGAAAAAATGCAAACACATACATTTCTGTCACATCTTTACTTTATGATATCACATTATCTGGATATAATCATCTCATAATGTAACAATCAATTATGAGAAAAACAGCTATTGATGCCAATCGTTAACCATTTATGAATGGTCATATATTGTCATTAAAGATAACAGACCAAAAGTATTGTGACAACATATCTACTATTATAAAAGTATGGTTACAAGCTTTGTTTTTTATAATAAACTTTCTTTTATTCGAGGAGTGACTAAAATGCTAATTATTTAGCTGCAATACTACTGTTAATGTTCATGTGAAACAAATGAGAAAGGATAATATTTAGTAGCTCATCAAATACAAGAATTAAACAAATAAAAGTAAGAAGTGTGGGGGCGAGAAAATTGTTAGTGCCAACTACTTGAAAACTTTTCTCAAACTATACTGACATCAGGTTCTGTTCAATAGAAAAACCACACGATTCATGACCATGAACCAGTGCAACCTAAGACAAAAATAGAGGGTCTCAGGGGAAGAACTAGATCAGAGACTATCCATACTTTCTGAATATATTTTTCTTTTAGAAAAGACATTAAGTATTATGAAGGTTTGAAAGGATATACTATATTGTCAGTATCCTCTACTACTTCAAACAGAATTTTTTATTATTTAAGCAGAAAGTCAGTAACAAGCTATGCCCAGGACTCTTACCTTCCTGAAATTCTGGCATTAGCAGATGTTAAACTAAACCTCTAAATGTACATAGGCCTTTGCTCACATATACAAAAGGAGAGACCGAGAGAC